>NW_026843403.1:62568-127224 GCF_019175385.1 Lycium barbarum
GGGGGGGGGGCGTTCGACGGTCGTTTTTTTTTTGGACCGTCGGACGGGCCGACGCTTCGTCAATTATGCCGTAGAATTGATTTAGCGCAAAGGCCATTCGACAGAGCCGATCGACACTCCGTCGATCAGTTTGACGGATCGTCCTTCTCACCTTAGAATGAAAGGAAACAAAAGCTGGTCACTGGAAATTTCACGATTTCGACGGTCAGATCGACGCCCCGTCGATCTGATCGACGCTTCGTCGTTCGTACCGTATAATTGCCCGACGGGTCAGATTTTTTTTTATATAGGGATGACCTAAGCTCATTTTTTTTCATTTATCATCTTCTCCAACCCTCTCCACACCTCTAGAACGTTCCCCACACTATATCAACATAAACCCATGAGAAATCAAAGATTAAACACCAAAAATTAGTATAATCAAGTGCAAGGATGTTCTCTAGGGCTTGTGGAGATCAAGAATTCCATTGAAATTAAAGTTAGGGTTTTTCTCCAAGTGAAGTATCTTCATTCAAAGATCGTTCCTACACAATCAAAGGTGAGTTTTATGCTCATTTCATGTTATTAAGAATATTGAGTGGTTGAAAGACTTAGATTGAGGAGGAAAGTAGAATATGGAGCCTAAATGTGAAAATAATGGCATTTTTGAATAGTGACTTGACTTGAATGATAGTTCTTGACATGTCATGGGTATAATATTGTTATGAATGATATTAAGGACGTTAAATAAGCATTATATCTGAATGAATACGACGTTGGGTGGTAACTATGGTTATGGATGACTTTGAGATGGAATTTTGAGAATTGAATGATGTCTAGCTTAACAAGTTTATTGATTATCATATTGTGGATGTTGTTATTGATATTTGGGAGTTGTTATATTATATAGAGAAAATCGTAGAAACAAAGGAAGTGCTGCCCAACTTTCGTTAGCCCTTAGTCGCCTTAGCTTAGCTTCAAATATGTTTCCGTTATCTAATCTTAGTACGAATTCTCTTGAATGTAGAATCGTGAACTTGGAGGGAAGCGTTTAGTCGGCAAAGTTAGAGAGACGTAAAGGTATGTAAGGCCAACCCCTTCTTTTCCAAAGCATGATTCCTATAACATGATTTCCTTTATCTTTCCATGACTTTCTTACATTCCAAAGAGAATTATAAGTCTATGATTACTAAGAGCTTCTCATGAGACGAAGATAAGAGATGTGTTATGAACATGGCAACGATAATGATGATTCTATGTCTAGAGATTCTAAAGCTTATGAAAGGATGCTAGTATGATATTAATGATCTTGATGTGTGATATCCTTGATTGTTATTCATTGTTGATAGTCTCGTCTTATAATTCTAGTTCCTTCCAGGTGAGACATGACGATTATGATTATTCCATAAAATAATCGGAGGTTCTCGACCTTACGTCACTCCGAGAGAATTACAATTTTTACTTGAGCTTTTATGCATGCTTCATGTTAAGTATATAATGATGATTACACCGTGTCTATATGGCACGGGCAGCACCGCTAAGACGGGCGGCTCATGGATGATTATTACACCGTGTCTATATGGCACGGGCAGCACTGCTAAGGCGGGCAGCTTATGGATGATAATTATACCGTGTCTATATGGCACGGGTAGCACCGCTAAGGCGGGTGGCTTATGGATGATGATGACAACATCACTAGTGGGCGGCGTGTGATGATTACCCCGGATGCGGGAGTCCCGGACGCGGGCTAATGATGTTATTGATTCAGACAGTTTATGCATGTATGTGTGATATGTTTAAAGGTAAAAGTGAGAATGCATGATTCCACCTCAAGGGGCAAGCAGTTACAGTTATCTTTTCTTCCTATGCCTTCTATATTTCCTCATTATGTTATCATATATGCCTTACATACTCAGTACATTGTTCGTACTGTCGTCCTTTCTTTTATGGATGTTGTGTTTATGCCCACAGGTAGACAGGGAGACGGCGCAGATGCTTAGGAGCTTACTCAGCAGATCATAGGAGCACCCCACTACTCCGGAGGCGCAGTCTATTAGTATATTCTTTTGTGTACAGATATGGGGCATGGCGGGTTCCTGTCCCGTCACTATGATTTTAGTACTCCAGTTAGAGGCTCGTAGATGCATACATGTTGGTTGTAGATGTTATGTGATCCCTTCATTGTAGATTTTGCACATCATTTTTGTAGCCTCATGGGCCTATGCTTATATATGTCTTGGAAGATGTTTGGAGATTGTTTCATGATAAGCTGTGTTGAGAAACTTATATGCCCATGTTGAGTATGATAGTCAGCATGATAAGTGGTGCTCAATAATCAGCTCCGGGTACCCGTCATGACCCCTAGTTGGGTCGTGACATTTATCCTAGCCAAGAAGATCTTGAGGACGGGATATTACTGGATGACCATGGAGCATGAATCCTGTAAATTTGTGCAAAAATGACATGAATGTCAGATACACGGAGACTTAATCAAGGTTCCTCCGACAGAACTACATACAATGAGCTCCCCTTGGCCATTTGTGGCATGTAGGATGGAGATCATCAGATCCATTGAGCCACAGGCATCCAATGGACATTGTTTCAGCTTAGTCGCCATCGACTACTTCACTAAGTAGGTGGAAGCAACTTCGCACAAATCAGTGACCAAGAAAGTTGTGGCTGACTTCGTCAAAAACGATCTCATATGCCGCTTTGGTGTAACTGAGTCCATCATAATAGACAATGGAGCAAATCTGAACAGTCATATGATGAAAGACATCTGTGAACAATTCAAGATAACTCACTGAAACTCTACCGCCTATCGACCACAGATAAATGAAGTCGTAGAGGCGGCCAACAAGAACATCAAAGAATCTTGAGAAAGATGATTGATAACTACAATAATTGGCACGAGCAGCTGCCTTATGCTTTATTGGGGTACAAAACGACCCTATATCTTCTTGTTTATGGCACAGAAGCGGTCATAGCCGCAGAAGTAGAAATTCCTTCACTCAGGATCATCCAAGAAGCAGAATTGAACGATGCTGAATGGGTCAGATATCGCTACGAGGAGCTGGCCATGGTTGATAAAAAACGAATAGTGGTTGTATGCCATGGATAGCTATACAGACAAAGAATTAACTGAGCTTTCAACAAACGGGTCAGAGCCTGACTCTTCCAAATTAGGCAACTCATACTCAAGCGAGTCTTCCCTCACCAAGAAGAATACAAAGGGAAATTTGTGCAGAACTGTCAAGGACCATACATGGTCAGGAAAGTACTCTCGGGAAGAGCCGTGGTCCTTGCCGAGATGGATGGACAAGAATGGTCCAAAGCTATCGATATAGGCATACTCAAGAGATACTACATTTAGGACTCTATTTTCTTGTAATCACATTATCATTTCCCTGTAATCGTATCTTTTACTTGTAATCGTACTTTTGTAATAGAATAGTGAAACATAGTCATCCATGTAATGAACTAGGCAATGACCTGACTTCCCCACACTGGGATACGTAGGCAGTCCCTATCGGACCCGGTCGCATTATTAGTAAAAAAACAAAAAAACTCAAACACTTTCTTTGAACTACGTTGGACCTGGTTTCCTGTTGCGACAAGATACATAGGCGCTTTCGAGCTCGATCGTCATAAAAGAAAAACCCAAGAAACCCTTAGGAAGCCTCAGAGACAAAAAGTCAGGAGGAATCAACAAGATCAGAATATCGACGTAAGAGTCAGCCAACATCAACCCTAGACTAAGGCAGAATTTTTGAGGAGACCTTAAAAAATTCCTATCAAGAGCAATCAGCAAAGAAGATGACAAGCCTAGATCATACACTGGGGTAGAAGTTTTTAGGGAACCTAAAAAATTCCCGCACAACGAGATGACACAAGAGTCAATCAAATCAAAGCCTGAAACTAGGGCAGAATTTTTGAGAAAGATCTCAAAAATTCCACCGATCTCAGCCACGAAATCCCCTTAAAGATCGGAAGACCCCGTTTAAAAAAATATATGTCATGACATCCAAAAAGAAAACAAATATTTTCAAAGGAAACAACACACATTTTATAACTTTAATTTTAGATTTTCAGAATTAGTATAAGTTCGCTCTAAAGTCATCTCTCGAAATACCGAGTCCAAGAGGATTCAGAGGAGAAAGAGAAGACACCAGACAGGAAGGCAACGAGGTTAATCGGCCTCTTAGGAAACTAACAATTTTCTGTGGATGCAGGCTTTTTTTTTTAAGCATGAAGACATCTACGCCATCAACCGTCTTACCCGCAACAAAGGCAAAGACGAACTCAACCAGACATCAAACGACCAAAAAGGTCAGGACAGAATGGAAGGAAAATAGCATCTCTAACCACGAGGGTCATGAAATGAATAAGAAAGGCATATTCGACCGAAAGGGTAATACAAAAAGGAACGATGAAAATGCATCCGACCAAAAGGGTAAAGACAATGAACATAAAGATACACCTGACCAAAAATATCATACAAAGAATGAACAAAAAGACGTATCCGACAACAAGGGTTACACAATGAGCAAATGACGAATACATATTAGGCCAAAAGGATCCTAATGAATGTATCCGACCAAAAGGGTCATGACAAAGATAAAGGGCATATCCGACCACTAGGGTCATAGCCAATACAATGGACGAAAGAAGGATTATCTAGCCGCAAGGGCCATATCTATAATCTGCGTGCCAAAAGGGTCATTCATACAAACTGCCAAAAGGGTCATTCATTCATACAAACTGCCAAAACGGCCATTCGTTCACACATACTGCCAAAAGGGCCATTCATTCATACAAACTGCTAAAAGGGCCATTCATTCATACAAAATGCCAAAAGGGCCATTCATTCAAACAAACTACCAAAAGGGTCATTCATAATAAACAACCAAAAGGGTCATTCATTCAAACTGCCAAAAGAGCCATTCATTCAAACTGCCAAAAGGGTCATTCATTCAAATATCCAAAAGGGCCATTCGTTCAAACACCACGAAGAATAGCTGCAATGCAGTCAAAATCAGGAAACAGGCACACAACTGCCAGAAAGGAGCCGGATCACTGAACCAGATCTAGAAAAATTGCGGAGCAAACGTGAAGCTTTTTCTCACGCAGCCAATCAAGATAGGGTGCCCATGAAAGTCAAGCTCTCCAGCCAGGATTTGGAAGCCATCCGACCTCAGACTCAGCCACAATTTTGTTTGTTATTTACTTTCTTCACTAAAAACAGCGACCGGTCAGATACAGACTAGGAAATATGAAGGTATTCCTGCATAAGGGATATACTCTTCCCCAGCGATTCAAACTATAAGCGGCCTAAATTCTCGTACAACAAGAGATATGTAGGAAACCTAGAAACCAGGGTCCGGCCACATATGTGAAAACTGCATGAAAAATGGTAGAATGCGTCGGGTCGGTCAAAATTAGGGTTAGTCAAATTTCGTTGCTCAAGGACGGTCCTTCCATCCCCGAACACCGAAGGGGCACTTGTTGACACATAATTTTTGACCTCCCGTAATTTATTTTAATTACTCAGAGTCCTTCGATGGCAAACAAAATGAACCGTGCATTTTTTAAGGTCAAAATGATTTTCATAAAATTGTTTAGGTTAATATGTTACCCTTTTAGTTGGTATAATAATTTCTATAATATCATAAGTCATTTAAGAATTAATTGGCACATGTTGTGACATTTATAAGATATTTGTTAGATTTAATCAAAGAAAAGCAATTTCAAATAATTATTGATTTAATTGTTTTAAATTGTCAAAAACCAAGTTAGCAAATATATTTTTCTCTTTAATCCAAGGAATTTGACTAATTAAGAGAATTGACCATTTTACCCCTCAATCCTTGATTTTGTGTATTGGCTAATTTGTTAAAATTAGTCATAATTGTTTCTAGTATTTAATTGGGATAGTTAGTCAATTAGGGGGACATTATTTCAAATTGATTTTTAATTATTTAATTGTTTTATTTATGACCACAATTGAATTAATCAATTCATGGTTTAGCAATTAGGGTCATTTTTGCAAAATTTAGCCTCCTAGTGGCTTTGATTGAAATGTCCAAATCCATTGGCTCAAATTAATTAAGGCCATTAATGTAATTTAACCTTTAATCGGCTAATTAGGATTAAGGCAATTAAGGTCGTTTGCAAATTAAGCCCATTTGCATAATTGACCGTACTTTTAAATTAATTAGTAGGATAGTTATGTCCGAAATTGGCTATAATTAAAGTGTTATGGTTAATAATCGTTGTTTTAATTTTGCCCATTGTTTGCTTTACCCATCTTTCCCTTCATATACGTATATACACCTAATATACATACATACATATATATATATATATATATATATATATATATATAAGGCCCCATTTCTTTCTAAAAGTTCGGACCAGGCCCAGTCCAATGAGATGGACCGACCCGACCCAAAACAAAATCAGATAAGAGGGGGATAATACCCCTAAAAACATTTCACTCATACCAAACACACCCCTCCTCCTCTCTCTTATCTTTTATCCTCTTACCCTAAACCCTAATAGCCGCCGCCTTGCTCCATTTCTCTCTCTTATGCCACTTCTTTGCCGGAAGTGGCAAAATCTCAAGCATCACAGTCACTAGCTAGTCCTTGCACACCTAAAACAGGTAGCATTTAATGGTATCTCGTCTCCTCTCGACCATCTCTCACCAAGCACTACCTAAAGGTAAAATACACTCTTTTTTTCTGGACTTTTTGTCTGAATCTGGTTTCTCGAAGAATAAACTGGATCGCGAGAAACAAGTCAAAAATCGAGTCGTCCATGTTGATTTTGCTTTGATCTGGATCGTTCATTTCAAGCACAAGCTTAATTTTCTGAAAAATTACTAGTCCTACATCGGTAGTGTAGGTTTTAGGATGAATTTTGGGGTTCCATAAATAGAACCCCATTTCTCAAAGTTTGAACAAGTTTTGGATACACGAAAAAGCTTGATCGATGAGCCTTTGACTCGAATTATAAAGCTATTAGTAAAAAAAAAATACTTAACTGTTAGAGGTTGAGTTTTTCAAGTTTAAAAGTTTTGATTTTATTTTCTTGTGAGGTGGCTGAGTGGAGGAGAGGAAGCACAAAGGCTTTCAAATCCATTCGCTTACGGCTGCACATCAAAAAGGTAACTTTTTATCATTTATTTCCTTTCATCTTCATCAAGTTCTGTGCTTAGCTTAAGTAGTTAGATTGAGTGTTAGTTTGGGTGCTGGTTTAATATTTTGTTTAGTACAAAAAAAATATTATGATTATGCTATGCTAGTTGTCTTTGAATGACTATTTCAATTAGTATTTTGTTTAAATATATAGATACTTCAATTAAGTTGGTAGAGAAGCGCACGTTACGACAAAGTGCTCTACAGGCGCACATTACGCAAAGGATTGCTAACATGCGTCGTCGGAGATTATGGCAAAAAAACGCGTTAAAGTTCAGGCAACCACTAAGAAAAACAATATGCAGACTGCTACAGTACCATTGGAGACCACTAATGCAATGTCAAGTCGAGTTCTAACCCCAGAATCCGATGTTCCTCAGCTCTTAGCTTTGGTTCAGCTCACACAGTGGTTGACCGGTGCTACACAGAACTCGAAGGTGCAACAGGCTCCGATAAAGGATGCTACACAATGGTACAAACAACCAATGACTACACCATTGATTGGGGCTAAGAATGAAACGATGGCGGTGCAGGCAGCTAGAAAGCTCACCTTCACTGGGGGTAGCATTGCAGTTGAGAAGGCTCCACGACGCAACAATAGAGCTCCGAAAAAAGGTAAACAACTATCCTACTTCCCTTTGGTGCTCTGTGAAGGGGAAAAAATTGTCAAACTTAATATGGAGGAAGTGGAAATGCAAAAGAGGAAGTGGGATTGTGCCCTAATAGGTTATGTAGTTGGAAAGAACCCCACATTTAAGCAAATTTTGAAATTCGTATATGCTATTTGGAATCTTGTGGAGGTACCCAGAGTATTCTTACATGATGATGGTTATTTCATCTTCAAGTTTGGAAATAAATAAGATAAAATGGATGTTCTAGAGAATGGGCCTTACATTTTAATTATCATCCAATGGTGCTCAAAGAATGGGAAGCTGATTTTAGTATAGGCAAGGAATCATTAAGGCAAATGCCTCTTTGGGTTAACTTCCCGAATTTACCTATCCAATATTGGGCAACTGAAAACTTGGGTAGGATTGCTAGTTATTTGGGTAAAACTTTGTGCACTGATAGTTTGACTGCTGAGGAGGGAAGGTTATCTTATACTAGAATCCTAGTTAAGGGCGACGTTACTCAACCACTCCCTGAACAACTGACCATAGAAGAAGCAAAGGGGAAGACAAGGATACAAGTGGTGTCTTATGACTGGTACCCAATGTTACACTGTCACGACCCAGCTAGGGGCCGCGACGGGTACCCGGAGCTAGTTACCGAGTACCGCTCACTCTACTACTTGTCTCACTCATTTAATACTCTTTTATCAATTTTACAAACCAATTGTAGGAAAATCATATTTAATCAAAATATAAATACTTTATATACATTTGCCTCTTGGCCATCAAAATAATATACATACATATGAAAACATCTTGTTAGACCATCTAACCCACACTGCGTATCTACGAGCCTCTACTAACATAATGAATACATAGACGGAACAAGACTCCGTCATGCCCAAAATATGCATATATGAATGTACATCAAAATAATAGCCATAAGCACCTCCGAACAATGGAGTGCTATCTATCAGCTGACAGCTACTGAGGATCTGGGCCAAGCTCTCCTCCCTGTCTACCTGTGGGCATGAACACAGCGTCCGAAGAAAGGACGTCAGTACGAATATTGTACCGAGTATGAAAGGCATACATAATGAAAGGAGACATCAATAATATGGGAGTAACATTAACATGAGACATTTGAATCTGACTGATAATCATAAATGAAATAATGCATGCTGTTTTACTCATACTAATCATCATAACATGTATGCATCATATGCAATCTACCCGTCCATGTCGGAACGGTGTGATAATCAATAATATTAGCCCGCGTCCAGGCCTCCCGCGTCCGGGGTACCATCTCATGCCGCCCACTAGTGGTGTCTGCCCTTGCCCGAAGGTCATGGTGTATCCGTATCGCCGCCCGCCAAAGCGGTGTCTGCCCGGCCAACTAGGCCCGGTGTGAATGCAATCATGACATGCTTAACGTAAATACTCATAGTAATATTCTTATCATAAAATATTTATCTTATCATAATGCGTATATAAGACTCATGATCAACTTTACTCTATCGGGGTGACGTAAGGTCGTGATCGCCCGGTTACATTATGGAACCATTATGGACATTCTGGCTCACCTTGAAAGGACTAGTACATAAGGTGAGTGTAGGCAAGGAATAACATCATCATCATTCTAGTGTCATCATATCGTATAACTTATCTCATATAGACATTCATAGGTATAAGCTTTTAACTTCTTAGAATGTAAGAACTCATGAAAGGAATAGGGATTCAAGTTAAAAGATTCATGCCATTAGAAATAAGGACTAGCCTCACATACCTTGGTCGTTTAGCTAAGATATCGCTCACTTGTTCTCCGTCGATATCACGTCGTTACCTTCATAAGAGAATTTGTATCAACATTAGTAAACTAACTTATAAGAACGCGTCGCTAATTCTAGGAGAAGTTGGACAACGCTTCCTTCACTCATACCACTTTTCTCATGTTTTATATCAACTCCCAATATTCATAATATTATTCGCAATATCATAATCGACAATCGTCATTTACGTACATTTGGCAAAATCCGCCATTTTCCTCCAATTTTCCCTTATTTCTACTTCTAGCTCATCTTTGCGTTTTCATGCATTTAATGCTTGTTTCATGATATAAACATCATTTATAACGTATTTGTATTCACAACACTTCAATATTCATAGTTCAATTCCACTATCATTCATTTATGTCACTATTCACTCAATAATGACCCATTTCTATGTTCTTCTACATTTCAAGTGTCTAAGCTTTCCAATACTTCAAACAACATGGAAAAATCATGAAACTTACCTTGGATGATGGTTGAACAATCCTTAAGTTGAAATACTTCAATTAGCCAAAACCATAGTTCCACCTTCTTTGAAATTTCTTCACTTAGATGATCTTTTATTGTGTTCTTACACTTGATTTCATGAATTTGGTGGTGTTGATCTTAATGGTTCCTTTGATCCTTTTGAATTCTTGTGGAGGAAGTATTTGGAGAGTTCTAGAAGTCTCTTGAGTGGTTGAATGAATAATGAATTAAAATGAGGCTTAAGTCCCCTTTAAAAATCACAAAATCTGATCTTTAATGAATTCTTGTCGGGATGAACAGTGGTCGTAAACCACCATATACGGACCGTATTTTGATTTACGGTCCGTCCTCCATGGCCGTATTTAATCATTTCAAAGACAAAAAGTTTGGCTGAGGATTATGGCAATTTACGACCTAGGTTTACGGGCCGTCCTCCAAGTCGTATTTAACCATTTTCACAATTTACAGAAATTTGAGATTTTTGACAAGCTGGAGGACAATTGCACTATACGGTCCGTAAATCACATTACGGGCCGTATAGTGCCATATACAACCACTGGGCTGAAAAATTTTCCGCGACTTTCTTATTTCCAAAAATTCTTAATTAGCCATTCCCGACTTAATAAAATATCATTCACTCAAACTCTTCATCATTCCACTCATCATACAAGTACGGAGAAATTTCCGAGGTGTAACATACACCTCGGAACTTTGGGTTGCTGAGCGGTGAATGGACTAACATAATTTAAGGTGTACATGATGTCCCTACAAGTAAGAAAGGATGTTTAATAATTCTAATTAAGATTCCAAAGAAGTTAGAGGCAAGGGAGAGAAGTTTGTCAAATGAAACTCCACCGCATTTCTGCGAAAGGGGGGTTCGACGGTCGTTCTTTGTACCGTCGGACGAGTCGACGCTTCGTCGATTGTGCCATAGAATTGAGCTAGAGCGAAGACCATTCGACGAACAGGTCGACGCTCCGTCGATCAGTTCGGCGGACCGTCCTTCTCACCGTAGAATGAAAAGAAATGACAGATTTCTCATTGGAAATTTAACGACTTCGACGATCAGATCGACGCTCCGTCGATCCGATCGACGCTTCGTCGATCGTACCGTATATCTCGGTCGGGACTGATTTCATGATTTAATATAAGGACCATTCCCTCATTTTATTTCATTTCATCTTCCACTCTCCTCTCTTCAAGAAACCTCTAGAACCTTCTCCATCATTCATCCACAAGAAATCAAAGGAAATCCATGATCAACTACACCAAAACCATGAAATCAAGTGTATGAAACCCATTAAAAGTTCATCTACACTAAGAAAACTCAAGAGAAGAGAGTTAGGGTTTTGGGTGCAAGAAGAGAAGTTCCACTCAAAGGTTGTTCATCCATCATCCAAGGTGAGTTTTACGGTATTTACATGTTGTTTAAGGTGTTGAAAAGTTTAAACACTTGGATTGTAGAAGGAGGTAGAAAATGGGTCATAACTATGGGAATAGTGACATTGTTGGGTAAAGGTTTGGATTGAGCCACGATTATCGATATGTTGTGATTGTAAATATGTTATAAATGACATCTAGACCACGGAATAAGTATTATATATGAGAAAACGCGATAATGAGCTATAACTATAATTGTGGAGAAATTGAAGGGAAATGGTGAATTGTGGTAAATGTAGATGATTGATGATTGTTGTTGCGATATTGTGAATATTTTTATGAACGTTTGGGAGTTGATATAGAATGTGGGGAAAGTAGTAGAAACAAAGGGAATGCTGCCCAATTTTCCCTAGAAATAGTAAAATGTTCTTATAGCCGAGTAACTAATGTTAATGCGAATCCTCTTGAAGGTAGAAACGCGAGCAACGAAGGAGGACGACCAATCGATAGGATAGTTAAACGACAAAGGTCTGTGAGGCTAGTCTTTTCTTTCTATGGCATGAATCCTATAGTATGACTTTCCTTCCTCTTCATGAATCTTTTAAATTCTGGAAAACTATGAGCCTGTGTTCATGAATAGCTACACAAGGTAAGAGTTATGTTATGAGCTCAATAATGATGATGATGAGTTAAAGTATAGAGATTCTAGATGTTCATGATATGATGTTCCTAAAACGTTAATGATGTCATTTATTGCTTACACTCACCTCATATACTATTCCCTTCAAGGTGAGGCAGAATGTTAATGAGTACTCCATAATGAAATCGGGGGATCACGACCTTACGTCACCCTGATAAAGTATAGTTATCCTTGAGTCTTTATGCATGCACTATGATGAGCATATTATGATGATGATATAACACCACGCCTATATGGCCGGGCAGTCACCGCTAAAGCGGGCAGCGTATACACCATGACCAGATGGCATGGGCAGACACCACTAGTGGGCGGCATGAGATGATACCCCAGACGCGGGAGGCCTGGACGCAGGCTAATGATTATCACACCGATCCGATATAGACGGGCATCTTATAAATTTATGCATATATGATATGATGATGAGTATGAGTAAGACAGCATGATTTATTTCCTTTATAATTGACAGTCAGATACAGATGTTCCTTATTGATATTTCCTTTATTTCATTGATGTATCATTATTTTTTATGCCTCTCATACTCAGTACAATGTTCGTACTAACGTTCGTTTTCTTTGGATGCTATGTTCATGCCCACAGGTAGACAGGAAGGTGATCTTGATCCAGATTTGTAGGAGTTGTTAGCTGATTTGAAGAGCACTCCATTTTCTGGAGGTGCCATTGATTATTCTTTTGGTATATACGTACATGTATATTTTGGGCATGATGGGGTCTTGTCCCGTCCATATGTTTAGCACTCCAGTAGAAGCTCGTAGATACGCAGTATGGGTTGTATGGTCTCACGAGGTTGCTACTGTTATATCCCGTAATTTCGCATAATTGGAAAGTCTTGGAAATAATTAGGACTTGTATGTTATAAGGAAATACTTTGATTTTAGTTAATATGCCTATGTTGGTTATGAAACTATTGGTGCAAAAACATCGGGGAAGGCCGAGGGTGAGAGTTGGAATTTCAGAAATTAGTTTCGGGAATTACAAAACGAGATTTTTACGAATTGGGCTCAAAAACAAATTGTAAAATTGAAGCCCAAGTGCTAGGGGTGGCCGGCCAAGGGGCCAAGGCCCAAGCCCCACTTATTGGTCATGTGAGCTCCATGTGAGCATTTAATGATAAGTATATATTCATGCCTATCCATTGAAAAGTCAAGAAAATCAACAAAAAAAAAAATTAAGAACACCTCTAGAGAGGGTTTCGGCCATAGCAAAAGAAAAGAGGAAAAATTCTCTAGCCTCCAAGTTTGATCCAAACATCTTATTCTTTTTGTATTTGTAGTAAGTTCAAGACGCTCTCCGACGTGATACAATTTGTTTGGCGAAAGAATCACGTTTGCGGCAAGTCGGAATTTCAAGAAAAGGTAAGAATGTTTGCTACTTTTGTGTTATGGAATTTGTATGAATATTATAAGGATTGAGAATAAACGAGAATTTCGTAGTTTTGGTGTGTGTGTGAAACCGTGGGTGTGTGTGTGTGTGTGTGATGAAGTGGCCGTGAGCCATGTTATGGTGAAGGAGACGAATTTGATTTTTGTTTAGTTTGTTAGTTGCGTCGTTGTGACCTTTATGACGTAAATGAATGTTTAGTGAATTGAATTGGAGTTGGAAATGATTGCGGAGTATTATGGGAAAGTGTAGACCTTTTGTATATTTGTGTATATTGTTGTATAATTATGATGCTAAAGACTTTAAATGTGATTTATGGTTGATGTTAATGAATTTGGAATGAAACAATGCGAGTTAGAATGTTCGTCGTAATTTTTGATGTTTTGGATGAAATATGGAAAGTAATGAACTTCGGGAAATTTTGTACATCGTTTGGAATATGATTGGAATATGTTTGAATAACCTTGAATGAGTGAATGAATACAATAAGGTGGACATAAGTTTGGAATTGTGAAGTTTGAATAAAAAGTTGCCAACTTATATAGTAAAGGAGAATATTGAAGTTAGAATGATTTAGTTGGGGTTTATGTTGTTTGTGACGTTTGGGTTGTTGTTGTTGATGTTTATTGAGCCGAGCTAAGTCTCGGGGGTGTTAGATATATAGGGGAAGTGCTGCCGAAATTTCGGTAGACAATAATGAAGTTAAGGGAATTTTAAGCCTAAGAATCTCTAATTGGTAACTTTGACCATTTGCAGATTCTGGACGGAACGGGATTTGATTTTAAGGAAAGCATAAGACGTCCATAAGGTATGTAAAGCTTCCCACTTCTTCGTTTGGTATGTCTTAGTGTGTTAGGTGAATATTGGAACCTCCGGAGCATTTCTGCTCCTCGAAACCCGATCTACAAAACGACTACTATTCATTCAATTCAATTGAAGCCTAAAGGCTCTATTTTGGCTAGAATGCAACCAAATGTTCGAAACCTATCGAAATGTGATCGGGTCACTTTGAAATTCATTATGTATGATCTTTTGGCCTTTAAATGTTCGTAAATTATGTTCGCCACCTCAATTTGACTCGAGGTGGGCCCGCTAACCCCGAGACGCCCTATTTGTCCTATCGGGCTCTCTTTTTGGATGAACTTCGATATGAGATCTTTGACTTTGAGACTTCCCTCTATGAATTATGTTTTGACTATTATGATATGTGAAGTTTTGTTTTGAGCCATACGTACCACGTTGGAAACAATTGGTGAGAAAAACTTTCGTATGAACTAATCATTCGACTATTTTGGTTTATGAAATGACTTATGAGATTATTAAGTTTTGAAAGGCTATTTTGAAATATAAATTGCATTTGTTTGCTCACGACTCCGCTCGTGCCTTATTTTGACTTTGTTCACCGGTTCCCGGGCCGGTTATGATTCGTGCGCCCTATGATAATTCGGCTGTATGCTGTGTTATGGTTCCCGAGGCCTCGCCATAGGGTCGGGTTCCGTTTGGAGTTATGCTGTTATATGGCTAGTGATGCGATACGCTCACTTATGTTTATGTTCGGGGATGTACGGAGATTCGAAACCTTCTGGTGTTATGCTGTGTGTGGCGCCAGCGTCGGAGTGGCGACCACGTTCTTGAGCGTTTGCATGATTTCGTTTGCATTATGCATATGTATATGATTTGATACGGATTTTGACATACTGATTGGTACTTCCCTTTGATATCCGGTTTGCTTTCAGTTTTGGCTCATATTTCTGTACTCCGTGCTTTACATACTCAGTACATATTTCGTACTGACCCCCTTTCTTCGGGGGCTGCGTTTCATGCCCGCAGGTACAGACATTGGTGATCCTCCACTGTAGGCTTCACTCTTTGCTATTTCGGAGTACTCCTTCTTGACTCGGAGTCCACCTTTGGTACAGACTTCTTTTGCTATATATATATTTTGTACATTTGACTATTTGGGTACGGCGGGGCCCTGTCTCGCCATATGTCTTTGTTTTGAATTCGTAGAGGCCTGTAGTCATATATGTGGGGCGAGGGTCCTATGTATGTTTGTTTGATTTTGTTTTCTGGTCTTACAGCGGTCAGTTCGTTATGATGGCCCTAAATGGCCCTTATGCTTATATTTGCACTTATGACCGGCGATGTCTATTCCGCCGCTCCGTTTGGATTCGATATGACATTTTGATTTGTGCGACCGCTTAAGACATATTTTGATATAACCTATGTTGATATGACTTTTATGAAATTCTGAAATACGTTCGGATTTGGTAAATGAATATGTGATTTGGTCTGGGTACCCAGGTAGGGTGCCAGTCGCGGCCCACGGGGCTAGGTCGTGACAAAAGTGGTATCAGAGCAGTCTGTCCTCGGAATGTCTACAGGCCGTGTCTCGTAGAGTCTTGTTTATCGATGTGTTGTGCACCACATCTATACACAGGGAACTACAGGGCATTTAGGATGTTACTTTCTTTGGAATCTTAGATCGTGCGATAGAGCTGTAATATTAGGATGATTCTGATCTGACTCGTTCTTGTGTTTGCAGTGATGCCTCCGAAAAAGGCAACAGTGGCCCAGAAGGGCAAAGCGAGGATGGGAGAGACTAGTCAGGCACAGCGATCTACCCGGGCTCGTGTTTATGATTTGCCTGAGGCTGTGCCTCATTCTGAGGGGTCCGCTACACCCCTACTAGTACAGCCTGGAGCAGGACCTTCAGCAACTCCAGAGGCCCGAGTACCCACTCCTGAGACTCCAGCTCCTCAGCCAGGGGCGGAGGACAGGACCCTGAGAGAGGCGGTACAGTTGCTGACTACACTGGTAGCAGGACAGGCTCGCAGACGCGGTCGGAGGGACGATGATGATGATGACAGGCGGGACAGCCTAAGAGTTCGGGAGTTTTTATTATGTGGCCCTCCAGAGTTTTTCGGGTCTAAGCCCGACGAGGACCCCCACGACTTTATTCGGGGGATGCGGCGCTCACTGGACTTGGTCAGGGCTTCAGAGGAAATGGAGAAGGCCTGGACGGTTGAACACGACAAACGTGAGAGGGATATGGAAAAGAAATTGGAGGAGCTATTGGAAAGGTCCAACAGGACCACCAGAAAGTCCATAGGCTTAAGATACGATGATTTGTGCATGCATCCAGACTTGGACTTACCGGAAGGATTCAAGATCCCAAAGTTCGAAATGTTCAACGGGACAATGAATCCCAAAGCACATCTTCGGTCCTATTGTGACCAGTTGGTCGGTATTAAAAAAACGAACCTCTGATTATGCGACTATTCAGCCAAAGTTTAACTGACGAGGCCGCTGATTGGTTCGCAACCCAAGACATGCGCCAATGTCTTACTTGGGAAGACATGGCAGAAAGCTTCATAGAGAAATTTCAATTCAACGTCGAAATAGTGCCTGACCGATACTATCTTGAAAGGGTCAAACAAAAGTCAAATGACAATTACAAATAGTTCGCCAGTCGGTGGAGGGTCGAAACAGCCCGTGTGCATCCACCAATGTGTAAGGGAGAACTGGTCTCCGTATTCATCAGATCACAGGAACCAGACTTCTATAACAGAATGTTGTCCATGGCTGGGAGGCCCTTCACTGAATTAGTCAAGATGGGAGAGGCCCTAGAAGATGGTCTCAAGTCTGATAAGATCATCAACGTCTTTAACAAGGCATCTGGACAAGCCGTTGCGGGAGTCTTCTGCAAAAATAAAGAGGACATGGCGATCATATCCCAAATACCAAGCCCAAACCCTAAAAGGCGGAAAGAACCACAATTTTCTCACCAAGCTTTACTCCCTATCAATTACCTGACTTCGACTTACAGCCCTACACCTATATTCTATGCACAACCAAGTTGTACCACCACTGTACCGGCTTATGTGGCTCCACCAAGTGCCCAAGTACCCTTTCCTGTTTACCAAGCACCACCACAACAAACTTATCAACCACCACAATAAAATTACCAGGCGGCAACCCATGCTTACCGGCCACCACAAATCCGTCCACCACCGACCTACCAAAATCAACCACCACCATCAGCATACAATACTCTGCGTCCTGTTTTCGAGAGGAAGCCAACAAGAGAATTTATAACATTTCTTGAGCCAAGGGCTCGACTTTTAAAAGTCCCTCCAAAATTGACTCAGCTCGAGAATAGGTTTTTCAGGGCCGATCAGACTTGCCCCTATCATTCAGGGAGCAATGGGCACAACACAAAATATTGCATAAATCTCAAACATAAGATCCAAGATCTGATTGACAAGAGAGAGATCATCCTAGAAACCGCAGCTCCCAATGTAAACACAAACCTGTTGCCCAACCATGGAAACAATGGAGTCCACATGATTGAAAATGATGAAGACTGACAAGCTTGTAGGGCATTGGTCCTCAGAAGAGTTAAATCCATTGAACAAATAGTGGCTTCCCTCACACTCCAGGATCTTCCCAATTTCAACGTCTTGATCCCGACCCCAGAAATTCCAAAGGCTATACCAAGGTTCCGAACCTTAGTCCCAGCACTAGTGGTGGCTCAAGCGGCATAACAGTTAGTATCCGCTGCCAAAGAATCAGTCACTGTGCAAGCGGCCATGGCCCAAGGCATGACTCGCTCAGGAAGATATTACACACCTGAAGAACTGGCCCAAAATGCTACAAAAAAGGAAAACACCCAGAAGAGGGCAATAACTGAAGGAGAAACCGAATATTTCTGGGGGCGTATGCAGCCAAAGGATTATTCAATTGTTGAGCATCTGAAGAAAACACCAGCATAAATATCGGTGTTAGCACTATTGGCCAGCTCGCCATCCCATAGGCAAGCTCTCATGAGAGTGTTAGATGATGCACACGTGCCAGCAGGTACGAGCAGTAAGGATCTAGCCGGGTTAGTAGCACACATCAGAGAACACAAAGTTTGCTTCTCTAAAGAGGAATTGCCAGTTGAAGGAACCTCCCACAACAGAGCTCTCTAATAATAATAAAACTTTCCCTATAACCATGCATAATAACAATAATAAAACCTAACTTTACTTTGCTTCACTTTTTCAGTAATAATAATAATAAAACAACCAAAAATGTCATGACATGTCGAGAAATGAACGAGGAGAGCGATCAGCAAGAGCATGATGAATTCGACGAGGAGACGATGATGCCAGAGGGCATGGTAGAGGAATTAGAAGAGTTGGAAGATAAGAAAAAACCAAAAATGGATGAAGCTGAGGTAATCAACCTCGGTGACGAAGAGTATGTTAAAGAAACACGAATCAGTGCTCACTTAGAAGCACCACAGAAAGAAGATCTCATAGCTCTGTTGAGGGAATACGTGGATGTCTTCGCCTGGTCATACGCTGACATGCCAGGATTGAGCACTGAAATAGTGGCCCATATATTGCCCATTAAAGAAGGTTTTGCTCTGGTCAAGAAAAAGACTCGGATATTTAAACCAGATATTAGTATCAGAATTAAGGACGAGGTGGAAAAAACAGATCAAATTCGGGATAGTGGAGGTAACGTCCTACCCCACTTGGTTGGCCAACATAGTGCTAGTACTCAAGAAGGACAAAAAAATCTGAATCTGTGTAGACTACCGAAATCTCAACTGGTCCTGTCCAAGAGATAACTTCCCCTTTCGAATATCACAATTCTCATAGACAACTGCGCCTAGCACAAGCTGCAGTCGTTTGTGGATTGTTTCTCTGGGTACCATCAGATACTCATGAGCGAAGAAGACACTGAAAAAACAGCCTTCATCACCCCTTGGGGAGTCTACCATTATCGGGTAATGCCGTTCAGCTTCAAGAATGCCGGCACCACATATATGAGGGCCACGACTACCCTGTTTCATGACATGATACATTGAGAGATCAAAGTCTATGTACACGATATTATCATAAAGTCAAAGGAAAGCTGAGAACATACCGCACACCTGCGTAAATTCTTTGATAGGCTTCGCAAATTCAACCTGAAGCTAAACCCGGCAAAATACGTGTTTGGAGTACCTGCGGATAAATTGCTAGGGTTCATAGTCAGCCGCAGAGGCATTGAATTGGACCCTACAAAGATCAAAGTGATCCAGAAGTTACTACCTCCCAAAACCAAGAAAGAAGTCATGAGCTTCATGGGAAGGCTAAAAGCGACCCCTAGTCGAGTCGTGACAAAGTGGTATCAGAGCAATTCCGTCCTAGGGTGTGTCTACGAGCCGTGTCCAGTAGAGTCTTGTTTATGGGTGTGAAGCGCGCCACACTTATAAACGAGAGGCTGCGGGACATTTAGGAATGATGATCGTCTTTCGTCTTCATAGATCGTGCGACAGAGCTATAATATAAGAATTCCCTTTTCCCTAACCGTGCGTTATGTTTTCAGCAAAGTTGATGAAAGGAAAAGCAACAGCAACCAAGAAGGGCAAGATAGTTGTCGAAGAGAGGACTGAACGGGAGCTACCTATGGATATGTAGGAGGGTGAGCCTCAGAGCAAGGCACTATTTCAGTTCTCCCATATTTCGCCCACTCTGGAGGAGCAAAGGGAAGTCTCAACCTTAGCTCCAGCACCCCCAATTCCTCCACTAGATACCTTAAGCCAGGGGATGAGGCAGGAAATTCTTTTGCTGACCCAGTTAGTAACCGCTCAAGCTCAGCGGCAGGATGCGGGCCATGATAACAGGAGTTGGAGGAATAGAGTCAGGTCTTTAGGGTTTGACCATGAGTTTTGGGGCGCTCTGAGGTAGCTATTCGCTAGGCACTCAGCTCGTTCAACAGCTAGTGTGCCACCACAATTTTCTGGACCGAGGATTGATAGAATGTTTGTTATGCTTGCGCTCGGCCAGGCCATTTCATGCGCGATTGTCTATGGATATGTGGTAGAGATAAGGTTCAGCCTAGAGAATTGACACCTGGCTTTTCATTATCGGTACGCCCTCTGTGGAAAAGACCGCAGGTATTAGCAGGCTGTGATAGAGACCGAGGAGGAACGCCTTGTCCGAGTGGATCCCGGCATCATACCTATGCATTAGCTGGGCGACAGGATTTTGAGTCTTCCTCTGATATTGTTCCAGGTATATTGTCAGTCCTCTCTTATGGTGTATATGTATCGATTGATTCGGGTTCTACGCTGTCATATATCACTCCTTGTGTTACGGAGTGTATTGGGTTGAAACCCGAACCAAATCAACGATTTGAGATATCCATGCCTGTTAGTGACCCAGTGGTAGCCAGAATTATGATTTGTGAGTAAGAAAACCTCCACAAAGAGAGCGAAGATTGACATAATGTGTAAAACAATGGAATTTTAGAAAGAGTGTGCAGGTACAACTCATGAGACAAGCCTTATTACTTATACCTTTTTATAATAGTCGGCCTTGTGCTGCTGAGCTGTATATTGTATGTGTTTCTATATGTGGCCTTTAGGGCATGTGATGTGTTTTCTGGGTTGTGTACAGGTTCTGGATTGTTATGTTTATAAAGGAAACTTTGTCAAAATAATTCCAGGAATCTAAAGGAAGTTGTGGGAGCTGTAGGCAGGATTGTTGAGAGAAGCAAGAAAAAAGGGCCTAGCAATAAGTGATCAAGGACGGAGTACTAGTTAAATGCGGGATAAACATAGTAAGTACGTATTAAGCTGAGGGGAATGATGAATAGGTTAGGATGGAATAAGGAACATGAGAAGGGAAAGTGATGTGCTTGGAATAGAAAGAAGTTTTATACTAAGGAGAATTAAAGAGATAAGCATTCCAGAAGGAGTTGCGAGTTAGAAGAATCCGACTAGTCCTTTTTATCGTTTGGAAGGTTGAGTTATGAAATGAACTTGATCTATACGTATAAGCCGATGCATGATACGCCGAATCAGATTATTAAGCTAGACTTCGCCCGATGATTATGGCGGGAGAAAAATTTTCATGTTACTATAAGCCAGCCTTATTGACCCCGGTGAGACCTCGAGGAAAGAGAGTAAAAGAGTAAAAGGGATTACTTTCAGACATGAAATAGAAACTTTTAATTTTCAGTTTTAATTATTATACAAATTGTTTATAAATTTCATTTAGTGTAGAAATATTATTGGAAATTAGGGACTAATAAATTGTGATTAGATTATTAAGTAAGGATTAATGATTTATTAAAATTAATTAATTTAATTATTAGGAGCGGGACCCACTCGATTTATTAAAAAAAAAAGAGAATTTTTGGTGAGTCATTAGAGGAGGGTGCACGTGTCAATACTTGGAGGTGATAGCAACATTGGATATTAAGTTGGAGAAGAAGAAATTGTAAAATTGGAGCAATTGAGTGTAGAAATTCCTCCGAGAAAAATTTGGTAAGATTTTCTTATTTTGTGGTGTAATTGTGTTAATAGTGTTGTAATGGAATTATTAAAATTGGATTGGATGAAATTGGAAGTAAGAAAATGCATAAAACTGATGTTATGTGAAATCGTGGGTTGAAATGGATTCAGAAAGGTTGTTGGGTTGTTAGAATTGTTATGGGCTGAATTGTAAGAATTTTGTATGTATATCTCTATTGTTGGTATTTCTGTGTTAACAGGAGGATAATTGAAAATTCGGGTTAGGCGAATATATAGGGGAAATGCTGCTCGATTTTCGTTAAGTCCTTAACTAATGAAAACCCTAATCGAGAAAGTATAAGTTATAGAATGATTCCTATAAGCGATGGGCTACGGATTTACGAACTAGAAAATATAGTTACTAACGATAGCGTTACTTTTATATTAAATAGGCTAAAGGGGCGACGAAGCAAACGAGATTACGATTAATCGTTAACGGGTATGTAAAGCTGTCCCTTCTTTCTTTTGGCATGTCTTAGATTTAAGTGATGAATGATATGAACTTTGGGGTAATTCTATTCATAAGTCTTGAGTGTGATTCATGATTCTTATTCACTTCTTGATGTTAGAACTCTTAAGTGATTGAGTTTCCCTCGAGTCCTCTATACGTTGGATAGTAGTTGATGTGTAAAAGTTCCTATTCTTAAAGACTATATAATGATTAATGTCCTTGATTTCTAATAGCTGTTTCGCATTATCTTGGTACTTGACACATGATTCCTGAGGCTCGATTTGATATACTTCTTATTGACATTCAAAGAGTACTTACCATGACTATTGTCTTGATATTCGAGTCTTAGTCCACTTATTCTGTTGAGTCTCGGATGATGATATAGTTGCATATGGTTGCTCATGATATTCTACTCGTGCTTCCAGTTATTGTATCATTCACCGAGTCCCGGGCCGGGTATGTTATCGTGCATAGTTTCACTACATTATTCACCGAGTCCCTCACTAGAGGGTCGGGTACGTTATATGATGATATGATGATACGATGATATGATTATGGCACCGAGTCCCATGATGGGCCGGGTACGGTATACCTGTACACGACTTTATTCACCGAGTCCCTCACTAGAGGGCCGGGTACGGTATATGTATATGATGATATGATTGTGGCACCGAGTCCCATAATGGGTCGGGTACGGTATATGATAATGATATGCATGATTTTGTTTCGTAAGGCACAGGTACAGTGATTTCTTGATTATTATACTTGTTTCTGGTAATATCTACTTCAGTTATGATCCTTCTTATTGTATTTCATGCTTTATATACTCAGTACATATTCCGTACTGACCCCCTTTCTTCGGGGGGCTGCGTTTCATGCCCGCAGGTACAGATAGTCGGTTTGGTGACCCCTCAGCATAGGACTTCTACTCAGCTGTTTTGGAGAGCTCCGTTGTTCCGGAGTCTAGACTTTTGGTTCAGATCTTATGATGTTTATGTATATGTTTATCTAGGGGTACGGCGGGGCCCTGTCCCGTCATATTGAGCTATCGATACTCTTAGAGGTCTGTAGACATATGTGTGGGTTGTGTATAAGTTTGTTCGGTTGTGTCTATACGATGTGTTGTAGATATTGATATGTAGTGGACAGCCTTGTCAGCTTGCCTACGATATTGATATGTAATGGCAGCCTTGTCGGCTTGCGTATCATACTATGTATTGATTAGTTATGACTCCTTAGGAGACAGGTCCTCTGTGTATATATATATGGTGACGTTATGAACCCTTGGAGTTCTTATGCAAGTTTCCATATTATTTCATAGATTCGGTTTGACTATATCTAATAGGTACGTATATGAGTGTCCAGCTCGGGCACTAGTCATGGCCCACGGGGTTAGGTCGTGACAAAAGTGGTATCAGAGCAGTTCATCCTCGGAGTGTCTACAGACCGTGTCTAGTAGAGTCTTGTTTATCGGTGTGTTGTGCACCACATCTATAAACAAGAGGCTACAGGGCATTAGGAAGTTACCTTTCTTTCATATCTAAGATCGTGCGATAGAGCCCAGCCATAGGAAATGAAATCCCTTATACTAACCTTTGATTTCAGCTGAAGAACGACATCGATAGAAGGAAGAGACTGACGATATTGGAAGTTACAAAGTACACAGGTAAGTAACGGTGCGAAAGAGGCATATCGGATAAGGTTAGAATATTGAGGTATGATCGACATGTAAAGTTGAAAAATGAAAGGGGAGGTAGATCGGAAGGTATAACAGGATAGATTGTTAAAGGATCAGGTACGTCTCGAGCTGCGATATGTGAGGTAAGTTCCGACACCTTTATACTTTTTACTGGAAATTGGGAACCCTGTGTGGCTATGATACGATATGATATATGCGTATATATGTTGGCCCTGTGAGGCATTATTGTTATTTCCTGCGTGCAGGTTTTGGGATAGTAAGAAGTACAGAGGGAACTCTGCCCAAATTTTTCCAGAAATAGAAAAGAGAGAATGAGATATAGGTTCATAATATGTCTTGAAAAACGATACTGATAGGGTAAATTTATTATATTGGATTAAAGCTTTAAGGGATACCCTCCATGTCATCTGTAAGAGACACCATTCTTACTTGAAAATTGTTATTTCAAAGAAGCGTATATGAGCAGCAAATTCGCAATTCATTTGGACGGACCAGAATATTTTCCAACCACATTTTGCCTTAGAGAAAGCTCATGTTGAAGGGCAAAAACGTCTAGCAATTGAGTTTCACTTTATTGGAAGAGTACAAAGCATACAGCAAGTAGTTTGTGAACTAAATAGTTCGTTCATGACCTAAGAACGAATGTGAAGGTAAACTATGCGAATCAAGCATTAGAAGTTCCGTGGTGCTGGTCGGATTCTAGTTTTTCTTCTGGTGGTGGTTGGAGAATGCTTCATGGTGACATTTTTATTAGTTTTAGTCAACTAATTGGAGATGGAATTTATGGAAGGAAGACTTAAACTTGTGAGTTGTCTTAGATCACGTGTTTCACGTGTTGTTGATGAGATGCTAGGATAATTTGGAAGGGCTTGTGATACTAAGGGATGATTTAGAAAAAGGTGGCAACTCGTAACAGAACATTTTATTGAGGTATCGAGTGAACCGATAAGTAGGGGTAAATTACGACGAGTTTACAGTTAAAAGGAGTAGTAGTATGATTGAGACAAAAGTACGGAGGAGGAAGAGTTATGACAAATTATGAAGGTATTGATAAGACAGCATGTGAGATATTAAGGGTAAAATTGATTAGAAAGGGTGAAGGTTAAGTACGCCTAGTCCACAGAGTGTAATTAAAACATAGTATGAATCGTGAATAAGGTTAAGGAGTGTTACATTATAGGATGGATTACGAACAGGATGTAATGTGAATACCATAAGGATTGTTATAGAAATGAGTAAAGCCTAGCAAGGAAGTAACTAAAGGATATGATGTGATTAGTGTGAAACGAAAAAAGCAGATGTAGAACGAATAAGAAAGACCTACAAGTCCTATAGGGAAAGTTCAGAATAGAAGTCAAGCGGTAACGAAAGTAAAAGCTAGCACAGGAAGAGAATGAGTTAATTGAAAGAAGAAGATAGGAAGAAAGCGAGTGGGATTATAGTGTAGCGATGTGTTATGACGAGTATAGCTAAGAAAATGAGTAATATAAGCGACAGAATTGTGAAAGACCAACCTAAAGGAAGATGAGCAACGAGACAGAATGAATGCCAGAAATGACTGGTATGATAAGAACAAATAGAGATGAACAGAATATGTTTTGAAAACGAGAAAGGGGTTATGTAGAAGTAGTGCTTTCCGAAGGATATAGGGGTAGCATGAGATTCCTCGTGCACAAAATAAAACATGGACATACACTGGATAAATGAAAGGAATACTAAAGGAAGCACTCAAGATAGATGTAATTAATTAAGTATGATTATAGGACAAAAGGGAAATATATAGCTACGAACTTAAGGTATAGTATGACGAGAAGGTGATAAGACAAGACCACTATTGAGACCAATTTGATATGATTTTGAGTAAGTTAGAAGTTAGAGTTGGGTATACAACAAGGATGAAAGAGCATGAGGCATAAAGGAGTACTACGTGTATGTGACTTCACCTCGGAAATGGTGAAATCCTTAAAAGACAAGGATTGCGGATTTGTGAAATAACTGATGTATTGTGAATCTATTAGAAGAAACAGATGATATCTGTTGGGATAAAGATGGTGTTATAGGAAAGCTTGGAACACTTATCATCAGAATATAAGTGCTACCGAATGGAGAATTTGAAACGATTATAAGCACTAACTAATTACTGATTGGAATGAATGGAATGTGGATTTGGATAAATTGCTACATTAATTATATTACTCGAGTACCAACCATCAGACGAGATTTTGTACTATATATCGAGAGTTCTCATCACCCCGTGATTGTGTTAATGTTTCGTACATGGGAAATCTAAGTTATAAATGATAAAGAAAAGACATGGATATGGTATAAGTACAACCCCAAAGGGGGAAAGCGGGTGAAAGCAAAGTAAGTATAAATGGAAACAATTAACACTAAAATATATTTGATATAGATGCTTAAATTTCAATTGAGATCCCTTGCTGAAACAAGTTAATAAGCTCTGATAGCCAGTAATGGATGGATAAAAGACAGGATGGTATTTGAGACAAGACTAAGGATCATTTGTAAAGATTCTGTATAATATGACATTAGAAAGTGAATGCTTATAAAAAGGAAGAATACGACAAGAAAATGGTAACGAGTAGCTTAAGAGATATTATAAAGGATAGCAACGCTATACTGGATTAGAGGTTAAGGCGTTGGCAATGGGGTTGCTTGCTAATGATACTGTAACTTATAAGTAGCAGAGGAGGAAGGATAGGAAATCTCCTATAGTAGGATATGAGAAAATCAAATGGTGAATAAAGGAAGGGGAAGGAGTATGACAAGATAGACCGCAAGTGAGTTTTAGTACAAATAAGATATGCAAAACAGAATGAACCATGAGAGGGGAAAACTATGACTAAGATTGGATATACTCTATACAAGTTGTACAAGAATAGTTATGCAATCTACGAATATTTCAATGCTAAAAATGAGACCAAGTGAGTACTTGATAAGAAGAGTAAGGATTTAGTAATAACAATGTGGTTACGATATTTTTGGATACATTAGGGAAAGGTGTAAGATGGTTTGAACCCAAGTACCGAGATGAAATTAGTACTGAGGGAAAAAGCCATAGTTAAGGACTAGTTATATCAATTGAAAGATATAAGAGAAGAATATAGGGTCTGCATAAAGACTAGCAAGGCGACGACGCTAAGGTATTTTCCGGGCTGATTTGAGCACCTACACATACTCTTGTAAAGATTGCAATATGATGCGTGAAAGGAGAACTAAGAGAAAATTTAAGTACAGGGGCAATGGAAGAGTTGAAGTAAAGATAAAGAAACGACCCGAGATAATATGCCAAAAATGTTACAAGTTGGATTAAGGAAAGTTGTGAAATGGTTTAACCGAGACGATCAGAACAAGCGGGTTACTGGTTACTGGATGACTGTGAAGTTATAATATGCGGGAACCCTAGCGCTATTTGATAGCCAACCCTAAGGATCGAGATCAAGAAGTAAAAGCAAGTGATAGTTAAAGACCTTTAAAAGAAAGTCAGAAAGTGACACATGATACTGAGGATTTCAGAATACGGACAGTCACAATGGAGTAAAGCAAGGATATCGGAGTAAAATAATATTATACCCTGGGAGAAGGTCGTTTTATCCGCAGAGTCTGTGAAGGGTCTATAAGCACCGGAGGTATAAAATAAATTGTAAAGTCTAATAAATCGATGAGGGACGTCTACGCGTTATAAAAATCTTATTTAAAGATTAAGAGGTAAGATGAAAGGAACGATATCTTAAGGGAGTAACTATACGAGAAGAAGGAGTCAAGTTATGACTACGTGCACCATGAGTACAAGTCCGAATCAATCGGTGGCAGTACAACTGAACACTATACAGACAAGAGAGACAGTAACATTTCAGGGGAAGAGCTCGCAATACAATTGACAACCGACTACGAAGTAAAGAGAAGAGTAAAGGCAATGACGTGGAATTATTACCTCGAGAAGCAACAGGAAGAGAAATACTACAGGAATGACTATGTAGAGATCTGGAATGCGTTATAGTGAATTATAGCGAATCGACAAAAGGAAGAGGTATGTGAAGGGCATAATTAAATAAGAGGACACTTGAGGAAGTATTGGGAGTTCAGGACCAGTTTAACATTCGAGGACGAATGTTATAAAGGGGGGAAGGATGTTATACCCCGTATTTTTATACGTCGAATTATTCGCAAGAGAATCGACTCAAGTTAAAGACGGGATTACTTTCGGACATGAAATAGGAACTTTTAATTTTCAATTTTAATTATTATACAAATTGTTTATAAATTTCATTTAGTGTAGAAATATTATTGAAAATTAGGGACTAATTAATTGTGATTAGATTATTAAGTAAGGATTAATGATTTATTAAAATTAATTAATTTAATTATTAGGAGTGGGCCCCACCCGATTTAATAAAAAAAAAAGAGAATTTTTGGTGAGTCATTAGAGGGGGGTGCACGTGTCAATACTTGGAGGAACATATATAAACACTTGGTTAATGAACAAACCAATACTTGATTTCTTTTTATCAAAAATCAAGTTAGAAGAAAACAAAAACTCCCATGGCTGCTCTCGGCCAGCCACGGTGATTGAGAAGAAAATAATTTGTTGAGTATTTTGATAAACTTTCAAGTGAATTACAAGTTCAAGGAGGTGATAGCAACATTGGATATTAAGTTGGAGAAGAAGAAATTGTAAAATTGGAGCAATTGAGCGTAGAAATTCCTCCGAGAAAATATTGGTAAGATTTTCTTATTTTGTGGTGTAATTGTGTTAATAGTGTTGTAATGGAATTATTAAAATTGGATTGGACGAAATTGGAAGTAAGAAAATGCATAAAACTGATGTTATGTGAAATCGTGGGTTGAAATGGATTCAGAAAGGTTGTTGGGTTGTTAGAATTGTTATGGGCTGAATTGTAAGAATTTTGTATGTATATCTCTATTGTTGGTATTTCTGTGTTAACTAGAGGATAATTGGAAATTCGGGTCAGGCGAATATATAGGGGAAATGCTGCCCGATTTTCGTTAAGTCCTTAACTAATGAAAACCCTAATCGAGAAAGTATAAGTTAAAGAATGAGTCCTATAAGCGATGGGCTACGGATTTACGAACTAGAAAATATAGTTACTAACGATAGCGTTACTTTTATATTAAATAGGCTAAAGGGGCGACGAAGCAAACGAGATTACGATTAATCGTTAACAGGTATGTAAAGTTGTCCTTCTTTCTTTTGGCATGTCTTAGATTTAAGTGATGAATGATATGAACTTTGGGGTAATTCTATTCATAAGTCTTGAGTGTGATTCATGATTCTTATTCACTTCTTGATGTTAGAACTCCTAAGTGATTGAGTTTCCCTCGAGTCCTCTATACGTTGGATAGTAGGTTATGTGTAAAAGTTCCTATTCTTAAATACTATATAATGATTAATGTCCTTGTCTTCTAATAGTTGTTTCGCATTATCTTGGTACATGACACGTGATTCCTGAGGCTCTATTTGATATTCTTATTGACATTCAAAGAGTACTTACCATGACTATTGTCTTGATATTCGAGTGTTCGTTAGTCCACTTATTCTGTTGAGTCTCTGATGATCATGTAGTTGCATATGGTTGCTCATGATATTCTACTCGTGCTTACTGTTATTGTATCATTCACCGAGTCCCGGGCCCGGTATGTTATCGTGCACAGTTTCACTACATTATTCACCGAGTCCCTCACTAGAGGGCCGGGTATGTTATATGATGATATGATGATGTGATGATACGATGATATGATTATGGCACCGAGTCCCATGATGGGCCGGGTACGGTATACGTGTACACGACTTTATTCACCGAGTCCCTCACTAGAGGGTCGGGTACGGTATATGTATATGATGATATGATGCTATGATGATATGATTGTGGCACCGAGTCCCATAATGGGCCGGGTACGGTATGTGATAATGATATGCATGATTTTGTTTCGTAAGGCACAGGTACAGTGATTTCTTGATTATTATACTTGTTTCTGGTAATCTCTACTTCAGTTATGATCCTTCTTATTGTATTTCATGCCTTATATACTCAGTACATATTCCGTACTGACCCCCTTTCTTCGGGGGACTGCGTTTCATGCCCGCAGGTACAGATAGTCGGTTTGGTGACCCATTAGCATAGGACTTCTACTCAGCTGTTTTGGATAGCTCCGTTGTTCCGGAGTCTAGACTTTTGGTTCAGATCTTATGATGTATATGTATATGTTTATCCTGGGGTACGGCGGGGCCCTGTCCCGTCATATTTCGCTATCGATACTCTTAGAGGTCTGTAGACATATGTGTGGGTTGTGTATAAGTTTGTTCGGCTGTGTCTATACGATGTGCTGTAGATATTGATATGTAGTGGCAGCCTTGTCGGCTTGCGTACGATATTGATATGTAATGGCAGCCTTGTCGGCTTGCGTATCATACTATGTATTGATTAGTTGTGACTCCTCAGGGGACAGGTCCTCCGAGTATATATATATATATATATATATATATATATGGTGACGTTATGAACCCTTGGAGTTCTTATGCAAGTTTCCATATTATTTCATAGATTCGGTTTGACTATATCTAACAGGTACGTATATGAGTGTCCAGTTCGAGCACTAGTCATGGCCCACGGGGTTGGGTCGTGACATTCACAAAAGCTCCTTACCTGGCAATTGGCTAACCTTATGACCATAGTTGTGTTCTGTGTTATAGTTCAGGTTATATATCTAGGAATTTACTCGAACGATTATACGACAGGGATTGCTATTACAGATATAAGGGAAAGCGAAAATAAGATCAGATTGATTGGCAAAACAAAATGATGACAAGTGATGAATGCTCGGTATTTACGATGTGCGTAGTAGAAGTGTTGGAAACAAGAAGGAATGATAGGAGCAAGGAAAATAGGAGGGAAGTCCACTAGAGCAGTAACTTGATAAACAGAGGGTGGACGAGAATTAAACCCTGTGGATATTCTAACATTAAGTGGGAATGTACTCAGAAGTCGTGAAGTGATAGAAATTTTGAATCATGTTGTACGGACAATGTGGCTAATTAAGTCATGACGATAATTATGGAACCAAGTGTCGAGTAAGATACCCTATGCGTGAAGAGCGAGTTTACACAACATCCATACAAATAATTCTAAAAGGACCACGTGTTACCCTGTTATTAATATGTTGGGATAACAGAGTACGATACTCCTATAGTAGTGTGAACTGATCGGATAAGAGTGTAGAGGGATTGGCGTTGAACCTTAAGTTAGAGTTTTATCAAAGATGGTGTTCTGAGAGAAAAGAGTAGAAAGGAAAGAGAAGCCAATGGTACTCTGAAATAGGTTTAGGGTTATTGTCCAATGAATGAAATCATTTGAAGAAAGGATGAGAGTTAAGACGAAAAGAGGAACAAGGTGTGGTTGGGAATGATCAATAGATTGACTTTATATGTGTGTCAGGACAGCATCAGATGGAATTGCATCCCCGATAGGTTATACGGTAAAGGTCCCAGGGAGAGGTTAATGAGGAAAGTTGAGCCAAGAGAGAGCGAGCTCGGGGATGATTTGGCATAGGGAGTATAGAGTGGTTATGAACTACATCGATGGAAATGGTAAACATACAGGACGGTCTATGGATATTGATAGAAGTAATGAAAGAAACATTAAGGTAAAGACATTTCCCTCATGATTTAATTGTTACACCTCCCATTTTATTTCAAGGAGATTTCGGCTTATTGGTGGTGTATACCTTCGGTTCGGTAGTCTGCACCAGAGTTCTGGTCATGAGATATTCTGCTTGGTATGTGTACAGGTGTACAAGTATGTATTCTTGACATTTCGAGGAAATTGGAAATGAAAGGAATCGAATCGGAACAAAGCGAAGCAGTTCAGGAAATTGCTAACACCAATCAGCGTTGACGGCCCAAGGGACGGACCGTCGACACGTCGACGAGCCATCTCCTGGCACCGTCAACGAGGTTCTGTGATCAGACCTCAGACCTTATATTTCCCTAGAACCCTCAAAAACTCTCTTTCTATTTCTACAACAACCTATACTAAGAAATCAAGAGCAAAAGCCAAGATTTAAGAGATTCATATACTATGAAGCCTATTAGGGTTTGTGGAAAGTAAGAATTTCTTTGGCATGCAAGTGAAGGATTCCATTCTAATGGAGTAGAGTGACTCAAGGCTTGTTCCCAAGTGTTTATGGTGAGTTTAATGTTTATTTCTTATCATTGAGGGTATTGAGGGGTTGAAAGACCTGGATTATGGAAGAACATAGAATATGGAGCTTAAATGAAGAATCAATGGTATTCTTGAATAATAGTTGACATGAATCATGACCCTTGATGTATTATGAATAGAATCGTGTTACAAATGACATTGAGAACATGGGATAAACATTATATGTGAGTAAATGTAGTAGTGCACTATGACCATGATTATGGATGACTTGAAATGAAGTTGGGAAATGTGGATAATGTAAGTGAATGGAGATTATTGCTTAGGATATTGTGAACGTTATTATAGACGTTTGGAAGTTGATATATGATATGGAGGAAACTGTATAAACAAAGGCAATGCTGCCCAATTTTTTCTAGCCTTAGTTAAGCATGTACATGTGATCGATTAGCTAATGTTAATATGGACTCTCTTGAAGGTAGAGACGTGAGCATTGGAAGAGAACGTTCAAGTGATAGAGTAGCCAAACGAAAAGGTATGAGAGGCTAGTCCCTTCTTTCTAAGGCATGACTCCCATGGCATGAATTCTCCTATTTTCCCATGACTTTCTTACATTCCGGTAATTATGAGCCTCTGATTATAAGGAGCTTAACATGAAACACGGAAACGAGATATGTCATGCGTATGATAGTGATGATGATGAGTCAAGTCTAAATATCCTAAAGTTAATGATTCTAATTATGATTTATTGATGTTGTTCTTTGTGCCACACTCACCTTATATGCTAATTCCTTCAAGGTGAGGCAGAATGCTAATGAATGCTCCATAATGGAATCAGGGGTTCACGACCTTATGTCACCTCGATAAAGTATAGTTGTCTTTGAGTTTCTATGCATGCATTATGATGAGTACCTGATGATGATGTTACATCGCGCCTATATGGCCTGGCAGATACCGCTAAGGCGGGCAGCGTATACACCATGTCTAGATGGCATGGGCAGACACCACTAGTGGGCGGCATGAGATGGTTACCCCGGACGCGGAAGGCCTGGACGCGGGCTAATGATGATCACATTGTACTTATATGGTCGGGCACCTTATATAGATATGTACACATAATCTGATGATGTTTATGGAGTGAGTTAGCATGTTTTATTTCTATCAAAATTGACAGTCAGTTACAGGTTGTTCTTCATTTGATATCTCCCTATTTCATTGATGTATTATTATTGTTTATGCCTTACATACTCAGTACAATGCTCGTACTGACGTACCCTTTCTTTGGACGCTGTGTTCATGCCCACAGGTAGACAGGGAGGTGATCCAGATTCATAGGAGCGATCAGCAGACTTGAGAGCACTCCATTGTTTCGGAGGTGCCATTGCTTATTATTTTGTGTATATATATTTTGGGCACGACGGGTCATGTCCCGTCCATATGTCTAGTACTCTAGTAGAGGCTCGTAGATACATATGTGTGGGTAGTATGGTGTCACATTTTCCTCATTGTATATATATTATTTTGATAGCCGAAGGGCTTATGTATTGAAAGGTAAATGTGTTTCAAAATGGAAATGGTTTTCTTATGATTTTGAGTATGAGAATAATGAAAGAGCGCAGGATAAGTATGATGAATAGTAGTATGAGTAGTTCTCGGTGGTTAGCCCCGGGTACCCGTCATGGCCCCTAGTCGGGTCGTGACAAAAGTGATATCAGAGCAGTTCAGTCCTAGGAAGTGTCTACGAGCCGTGTCTAGTAGAGTCTTGTTTATGGCGTGTTGCGCACTATACTAATAAACAGGAGGCTACAGGGCATTTAGGAAAAATGACCATTTTTCTTCTTATGAGATCGTGCGATAGAGCCGTGTTATAAAATTTTATCCTCCCTAATAGTATGTTATGATTTCAAAGATGCCGCCAAAGAGAAAAGCTACAGCCGCCCAGTAGGGCAAGACTACGGTAGAAAGGCGGGTAGAAAGGGAGCCGCCAATGAATGTAGAAAAGGGTGAATCACATAATGAGGCTCCATCTAATACCTCTTCTACTCCGCCGATTATAGAAGAACAAGAGAGGGCTTCAGTTCCAGCTCCTATGCCTCCAGTTCCTCCCCCGGCTACTTCAGGTCAACAAATGACCGAGGCTATTCAACTATTGACGCAGTTAGTCACCGCCCAGGCATAGCGGCAGGTTACAGGTTCAAGTGACAGGGCAGTTAGTACTAGAGCCCGTGATTTCATGAGTTTGAATCCTCTGGAGTTTTTCGGGTCAAAGCCGGATGAAGACCTGCAAAGTTTTATTGATGAAATGTTGAGAACATTAAAGATTATTCACGCCTCCGAAACTGAATCTGTGGAGTTAGCATCTTATAGACTCCGGGATGTGGCGGTCTTGTGGTATAATAATTGGATATCTTTAAGGAAAGAGAATGCACCGCCTCCGATTTGGCAACAATTTGTAGATGCCTTCATCCGCCACTATTTGCCACCCGAAGTCCGTCTAGAGCAGATAGATTCTTAAATTTAAAGTAAGGAAATATGAGTGCCCGAGAGTATAGCCTTCAGTTTAATTTAATGGATAGATATGCTCCGACTATGGTGGCCGACATGGGAGATAGAGTGCACCGATTTGTGAGTGGCCTAGGGCCATATCTATTTAAAGAATGTTTGACGGCTTCATTGCAAGATGGAATGGATATTTCCCGCATTCATGCCCATGCCCAGAACTTAGAAGGGCAACAACATCCACAAAGAGGTGCGCGTGATATTGATAGAGGGCAAAGCAAGAGGGCCAGTTCTATATGTGCATGTAGCAATTTTAGAGGGGGATCGAGGCAGACATATCCTAGACACTCAGGTCAGTCGGCGACTAGTGCACCTCCACGATTTACAGGTAGGAGATGACCGCTTCATTCCTTCAGGGCAGGGTCAGAGCTCAAGAGCTTCAGGTTCCCAGTTTGGAGGTGATTATAGCTAGAGGAGACCACCAGTACCGCGATGTAGCCAATGCGGTAGATTACATTTCGGACAGTGTCACCGAGGTTCAGATGCTTACTATGCCTGTGGCCAGGTTGGGCACATGATGCGAGATTGCCCGTCGATGAGTGGTAGAGTTGGGATTCAACCCACGGGATCAGCGGCAGGTTCTTCTACTATGCACCCGACAGGGCAGACTCTCCAGATTCCAGCAGGTCGAGGGGGAGCATCTACTTCAGGTGCTACTAAGCCCCGTATCTATGCTTTAGCCGGACGACAAGATCTTGAGTCCTCCCCAGATGTGGTTACAGGTATATTATCCATATTTTCCCATGACGTATATGCATTGATAGATCCGGGTTCTACACTATCTTATATTACTCTGAATATTGCTGCTCGTATTGGGGTGATACCCGAGCCAATTAAACCTTTCGAGGTATCTACTCCGATTGGTAATCCCGTGATAGCTAGATAAGTGTACAGAAATTGAGTGATTGTGATATGTGACCGCCAGACTAAAGTTGATTTAGTTGAGCTGGAAATGCTAGATTTCGATGTAATTATGGGCATGAATTGGTTGACCTCATGTTATGCTAATGTTGATTGTCGCATGAAAGTAGTTCGGTTTCAATTTCCAGGAGAGCCCGTGCTTGAATGGAAGGGTAATACAGCGTCTCCAAGAGGTAGGTTTATTTCCTACCTTAAGGCAAGAAAGGTGATAGGAAAAGGCTATATTTATCACTTAGTTCGAGTTCATGACACCGAAGCAAAGCCACCAACTTTCTAATCCGTTCCAGTAGTTAATGAATTTTCGGATATATTTCCAGATGAACTTCCAGGCCTTCCTCCGGAAAGAGAGGTTGACTTCGCTATTGACGTGTTGTCGGACACCAAGCCTATTTCTATTCCTCCTTACCGAATGGCTCCTGCAGAGTTGAATGAGCTAAAGGCACAATTGAAGGATTTACTTGAAAAAGGATTCATTAGGCCTAGTTCATCACCGTGGGGAGCGCCAGTCCTATTTGTGCGAAAGAAAGATGGTTCCCTACGGATGTGCATCGATTACAGGCAGTTAAATAGGGTGACGATAAAGAATAGGTATCCTCTTCCAAGAATTGATGATTTGTTCGATCAATTACAGGTGCCAAGTGGTTTTACAAGATAGATCTAAGGTCAGGTTATCATCAAGTGAGAGTTAGGGAAGAAGATATTATTCCCAAAACAGCTTTCAGAACGAGATAACGCCTTTATGAATTTCGGGTTATGTCATTTGGGTTGACAAATGCTCCGGCAGTGTTTATGAATTTAATGAATAATGTATTCAAGCCACTCTTAGATCTATTCGTGATCGTGTTCATTGACGATATTCTTGTATATTCTCGAACAGAATCCGAGCATGCTGACCATTTGCGTATTATTCTTGGAATTCTTCGAACTCGAGAACTGTATGCAAAATTTTCAAAGTGCGATTTTTAGCTGAATTCTGTGACATTATTGGGTCATGTTATTTCAGATGATGGCATCCGAGTGGATACTCAAAAAATTGAGGCTGTGAAGACTTGTCCAAGGCCCACAACAGCTACAGAAGTCCGTAGTTTTCTGGGACTGGCAGGCTATTACAGAAGATTTGTGGAAGGGTTTTCCTCCATTTCAGTACCATTGACAAAGCTAACTCAGAAATCAACAAAATTTCAGTGGAATGATGCTTGTGAATGCAGTTTTCAAGAATTGAAAGATAAGCTAACTTCAGCTCCAGTCTTGACGCTTCCAGAAGGGCCGGATGGTTATGTTGTATATGGTGATGCCTCTGGGGTTGGGATAGGATGTGTATTAATATAGCACGGTAAAGTCATTGCTTATGCTTCAAGACAGTTGCAGAAACATGAAAAGAACTACCCAACTCATGATCTCGAATTGGCCGCGGTTATTCATGCATTAAAAATTGGAGGCATTACTTGTATGGTGTACATGTCGATATCTATACAGATCACAAGAGTCTCCAATATATTTTCAAGCAGAAGGAGTTAAATCTACGACAGAGACGATGGTTAGAACTTCTAAAAGATTATGATTGAAGTATTTTATACCACCCCGAAAAGACGAATGTAGTGGCCGATGCACTTAGCCGAAAATCAATGGGAAGTCTATGTGAGATTCCTCCGGAGAAGAAAGAATTAACCCGTGAGCTTCACCAACTAGCCAGGCTTGGAGTTTGCCTAATTGATTCAGGCAATGCGGGGATTGGTGTTCACAACCTAACTGTTTCATCCTTAGACATGGAGGTGAGAGGACGTCAATATGAAGAACCTCAGTTGAGCTATTATAGAAATACATTTCATGAGAAAGAGAAGTCTCTCTTTGAAACTTCTATCGATGGAGTTCTTAGATACCGAGATAAGCTATGTGTTCTGAATATTGCAGAATTACGTCACCAAATTCTAGAAGAAGCTCATTATCCTCGGTATTCTATCCACCCAGGTGCAACAAAGATGTATCATGATCTCAAATTGATTTATTGGTGGGATGGAATGAAAAAGGACATAACGGAATTTGTAGCACAATGTCCAAATTGCCAACAAGTGAAAATCGAACATCAAAATCCAGGAGGATTATTGCAAGCAACGGAGATTCCAAACTGGAAATGGGAAATGATCAATATGGACTTTATTGTAGGGTTAACTCGCTCCCGAAGCAAGTATGACTCCATATGGGTGATCGTGGATAGACTCACGAAATCAACCCATTTCCTTCCAGTCAGAACTACTTACTCAGCAGAAGATTATGCAAGACTGTATCTTAAAGAAATAGTGCGACTCCATGGTATTCCGATGTCCATTATTACTGATAGAGGAGCGCAATTTACAGCTAAGTTTTGGAAGTCTTTCCAAGAAGGATTGGGTACTTAGGTGAAGCTTAGCACAACATTTCACCCACAAACTGATGGGCAAGCCGAACGTACTATTTAGACCTTGGAAGATATGGTACGGGCATGTGTACTAGATTTCGGTGGTAGCTGGGATAACCACTTACCCCTAATTGAGTTTGCATACAACAATAACTATCATTCCAGTATTCAAATGGCTCCGTATGAAGCCCTATATGGAAGGAAGTGTAGATCCCCAATTGGGTGGTTTAAAGTATGAGAAGTACAGCTAATAGGCCCTGAGTTGATTCAACAGGCAGTGGAAACGGTCAAGGTCATCGGAGATCGATTGTTGACAGCCCAAAGTCGTCAGAAATCTTACGCGGACAACCGCCGGCAAGACTTAGAATTTCAAGTTGATGACTGGGTATTCTTAAAAGTTTCTCCAATGAAAGGAGTGATGAGATTTGGTAAGAAAGGAAAGCTGAGTCCTCAATACACTGGACCTTATAGGGTTGCCCGCAAGGTGGGTCAAGTAGCTTATGAATTGGACTTACCCTCGGAACTGGAATCAACCCATCCGGTTTTCCATGTCTCAATGCTCCGTAAGTGTGCTGGAGATCCTACTAGGATCGTCCCAGTAGATGATGTTCAAGTGACAGAAAAGTTGGCTTATGAAGAAATACCTGTTTCCATACTAGATAGGCAAATACAGAGACTTAGAAATAAAGAGGTAGCTTCAGTTAAAGTTTTATTGAGAAATAACAACCGGGAAGAGATGACTTGGGAGGCGAAAGAAAATATGAAGGCCAAGGCCACATTTATTTCAGCCCCCAGAAGAAATCCAAGATGAAACGTCAAGATTATGAGGCATGCATGTTTTCTTTTTATGCTTTCAGGTCGTATGTGGCCAAACGTTATTACTATGATGTTGTGGCCCTGTGAGGTATTGTTATTATGGGCTGTTGTGACAGGTTGGTAGTGCCATATTACATGGGAAACTCTGGCGAAGTTTTCATAAAATTCCCGAGAACTTAACATTCGAGGATGAATGTTTCTAAAGGGGGGAAGAATGTTACACCTCCCATTTTATTTCAAGGAGATTTGGGCTTATTGGTGGTGTATACCTTTGGTACGGTAGTCCGCACCAGAGTTTTGGTTATGGGATATTCTGCTTGGTATGTGTACAGGTGTACAAGTATGTATTCTTGACATTTCGAGGAAATTGGAAATGAAACGAATCGAATCGGAACAAAGCGAAGTAGTTCAGGAAACTGCTGACACCAGTCAGCATCGACGGCCCAAGGGACTGACCGTCGACATGTCGACGAGCCGTCGCCTGGCACCGTCGACGAGATTCTGCGATCAGACCTCTCAGGCAGAGAATCGACGGGGCACGTCGACGAGCCGTCGACACGTGGACGAACCGTCGACCCTGCTCGTCGACTCGTGGATCTAGAAGCTTCCAGCCTTGGTTATAAATATAAGCTCCCACATTTTATTTCATTATTTCTCCCAAGAACAGACCCTATATCTCTCTATAACCCTCTAAAACTCTCTCTCTATTTCTACAACAACCTAAACCAAGAAATCAGGAGCAAAAGCCAAGACTTAAAAGATTCGTATACTATGAACCCTATTAGGGTTTGTGGAAAGTAAGAATTTCTTTGGCATGCAAGTGAAGGATTCCATTCTAATGGAGTATAGGGACTCAAGGCTTGTTCCCAAGTGTTTAAGGTGAGTTTTATGTTTATTTCTTATCAGTGAAGGTATTGAGGGGTTGAAAGACATGGATTATGGAAGAACATAGAATATGGAGCTTAAATGAAGAATCAATGGTATTCTTGAATAATAGTTGACGTGAATCATGACCCTTGATGTATTATGAATAGAATCGTGTTACAAATGGCATTGAGAGCATGGGATAAACATTATATGTGAGTAAATGTAGTAGTGCACTATGACCATGATTATGGATGACTTGAAATGAAGTTGGGAAATGTGGATAATGTAAGTGAATGGAGATTATTGCATAGGATATTGTGAACGTTATTATAGACGTTTGGGAGTTCATATATGATATGGAGGAAACTGTATAAACAGAGGAAATGCTGCCCAATTTTCTCTAGCCTTAGTTAAGCATGTTCATGTGATCGATTAGCTAATGTTAATATGGACTCTCTTGAAGGTAGAGACGTGAGCATTAGAAGAGAACGTTCAAGTGATAGAGTAGCCAAACAAAAAGGTATGTGAGGCTAGTCCCTTCCTTCTAAGGCATGACTCCCATGGCATGAATTTTCCTATTTTCCCATGACTTTCTTACATTGCGGTAATTATGAGCCTGTGATTATAAGAGCTTAATATGAAACACAGAAATGAGATATGTCATGTGTATGATAGTGATGATGACGAGTCAAGTCTAAAGATCCTAAAGTTAATGATTCTAATTATGATTTATTGATGTTGTTCTTTGTGCCACACTCACCTTATATGCTAATTCCTTCAAGGTGAGGCAGAATGCTTATGAATGCTCCATAATGGAATCGGCGGTTCACGACCTTATGTCACCCCGATAAAGTATAGTTGTCTTTGAGTTTCTATGCATGCATTATGATGAGTACCTGATGATGATGTTACACCGCGCCTATATGGCCGGGCAGACACCACTAAGGCGGGCAGTGTATACACTATGTCTAGATGGCATGGGCAAACACCACTATGGGCAGCATGAGATGGTTACCCCGGACGCGGGCTAATGATGATCGCACCGTACCTATATGGTCGGGCAGCTTATATAGATATGCATACATGATATGATGATGTTTATGAAGTGAGTTAGCATGTTTTATTTCTATCAAAATTGACAGTCATTTACAGGTTGTTCTTCATTTGATATCTCTCTATTTCATTGATGTATTATTATTGTTTATGCCTCACATACTCAGTACAATGCTCGTACTGACGTCCTATTTCTTTGGATGCTGTGTTCATGCCCACAGGTAGACAGGGAGGTGATCCAGATTCATAGGAGCGATCAGCAGACTTGAGAGCACTCCATTGTTCCGGAGGTGCCATTGCTTATGATTTTGTGTATATATATTTTGGGCACTACGGGGTCCTGTCTTGTCCATATGTCTGGTACTCTAGTAGAGGCTCGTAGATACGTATGTGTGGGTAGTATGGTCTCACAATTTCCTCATTGTATATATATTATTTTGATAGCCGAAGGGCTTATTTATATAAAGGTAAATGTGTTTCAAAATGGAAATGGTTTTCCTATGATTTTGAGTATGAGAATAATGAAAGAGCGTAGGATAAGTATGATGAATAGTAGTATGAGTGGTGCTCGATGGTTAGCCCCGGATACCCGCCATGGCCCCTAGTCGGGTCGTGTCATTAATAGCCATAGCGACAAAACGGAAACCAAAAAAGAGACCATCAAAGAAGTAGTCTTCGATATTTCAAGGCAACATGGCCACCAGAAGCGTTAGGATGAGATAATGCAAGATATGGGCCGTAGAATGGAAGACGGGCGGAGAATCCAACATGGCAGTTGTACAACAATAAGGTGGGTTATGAGGTAGAGTTAAAGGATGGGCATATGACAGAAGAGCGGTATTGGCCTCAAGAAGATACATCACGTGAGCATTGCAGCTTCAGTCCAAGCATAAGATAGACAAGGATAAAACGCTATTGCCATACAATAAGAGCTCATGCGAATGATTTCATAGTGAAGAGATACAGGCGATGAGAGTAAAATTGGGATTAGACGGAGGAGTGAATAATGGACTAAGATGGGAAGTTAAAGTGGAATAGCCACCGTAAGCAAGACACATGGATGCAGAGTTAGCAATAGAAGAGGATTGAAATGGAGACGAACTATTTGGAAGCATGTGAATACTTGACGGTAGCAATCTACAATGAAGAGGAACAAATATGTATGATCATTAGAAGAGAAAGTGTATGGGTGATACAAGAATTCCAAGCTTGGAATACTCAAATACGAAGGAATTAAGGCTGCATCACGAAGTAAATACAGTAAGATGGATTTAAATGAGAAACTGAAAGCGAGTGAGAGGTGGTGGTGAAGAAAATAATGGGGAGTAAGCTTGTGTAAGACAATTTCGTGGCACTAGTCAAGAATGAGGATGGACCTAAAGCTGAGATGGGTGTTGTAATTGTAAAGAATCATATAAACTATCTATGGGAAATTTTCAGGCTAAAATGCTTGGTTCTCTACCGGTACCTGAAGGTCGATACATTCCGAGATATCTGGGAAAGATAGATCATTCTAGTAAACCCCCCATTTTGAGATAGATAAGCGGATAGAGCTCGTATTCTAACTTTTCAAGGCATGCTAGGAGCACATACGTTAGATCTTTAAAGACCTGTCAAGATGATCTGGAAATGATATATCCAGATGGCCGTATGAAGCTTGCAAGAATGGGAGAGTATCAAATTAGTGGAATGTGGAAATTTCATCCTGAAGCTAGATTTAGAAATATGACTAAAAGACTCTGAGAGGATTTCCTACCGCCCTCCCAAGTGGTTCTGGGGTAGTGAAAGAAGAACTAAAAAAATAAGCTTGACGAAGGTATTATGAGGGGGCGCGGAAGAAAAAGATGCGCATTGGTAAGCTTAAGAAGATATGGCGTCCAGGTATCCGCACTTATCTCCCCCCCTAGAAGAGGCACAAGATGAAACGTCGCGGTTCCCAGGTATGTAATGCTTTTCTTAATGCTTTTGGTCATGTGTGGCCATGCTTTCTTGTTGTTGTTGTTGTTGCAGCCTTGTGAGGCGATGTTATTATGGGTTGTTGTGACACGATAGTAGGGCCATATTATAGGAGAAAATCTGGCAAAATTTTTGTAGAATCCCCGAGAACTTAACATTCGAGGATGAATGTTCGTAAGGGGGGGCGAATGTTACACCTCAGAATTTCGGGTTGTTGTGCGGTGAATAGACTAACGCAAGTTAAGGTGTAGACGATGTCCTACAAGTAAGAAGGGATACTTAATGGTTCTAAGTAAGATTCCAAAGACATTTGAGGCAAGGGAGGAAAGTTCGTCAAAATGAAACTTCACTGTAGTTCTGCGAATGGGGGGGGGGCGTTCGACGGTCGTTTTTTTTTTGGACCGTCGGACGGGCCGACGCTTCGTCAATTATGCCGTAGAATTGATTTAGCGCAAAGGCCATTCGACAGAGCCGATCGACACTCCGTCGATCAGTTTGACGGATCGTCCTTCTCACCTTAGAATGAAAGGAAACAAAAGCTGGTCACTGGAAATTTCACGATTTCGACGGTCAGATCGACGCCCCGTCGATCTGATCGACGCTTCGTCGTTCGTACCGTATAATTGCCCGACGGGTCAGATTTTTTTTTATATAGGGATGACCTAAGCTCATTTTTTTTCATTTATCATCTTCTCCAACCCTCTCCACACCTCTAGAACGTTCCCCACACTATATCAACATAAACCCATGAGAAATCAAAGATTAAACACCAAAAATTAGTATAATCAAGTGCAAGGATGTTCTCTAGGGCTTGTGGAGATCAAGAATTCCATTGAAATTAAAGTTAGGGTTTTTCTCCAAGTGAAGTATCTTCATTCAAAGATCGTTCCTACACAATCAAAGGTGAGTTTTATGCTCATTTCATGTTATTAAGAATATTGAGTGGTTGAAAGACTTAGATTGAGGAGGAAAGTAGAATATGGAGCCTAAATGTGAAAATAATGGCATTTTTGAATAGTGACTTGACTTGAATGATAGTTCTTGACATGTCATGGGTATAATATTGTTATGAATGATATTAAGGACGTTAAATAAGCATTATATCTGAATGAATACGACGTTGGGTGGTAACTATGGTTATGGATGACTTTGAGATGGAATTTTGAGAATTGAATGATGTCTAGCTTAACAAGTTTATTGATTATCATATTGTGGATGTTGTTATTGATATTTGGGAGTTGTTATATTATATAGAGAAAATCGTAGAAACAAAGGAAGTGCTGCCCAACTTTCGTTAGCCCTTAGTCGCCTTAGCTTAGCTTCAAATATGTTTCCGTTATCTAATCTTAGTACGAATTCTCTTGAATGTAGAATCGTGAACTTGGAGGGAAGCGTTTAGTCGGCAAAGTTAGAGAGACGTAAAGGTATGTAAGGCCAACCCCTTCTTTTCCAAAGCATGATTCCTATAACATGATTTCCTTTATCTTTCCATGACTTTCTTACATTCCAAAGAGAATTATAAGTCTATGATTACTAAGAGCTTCTCATGAGACGAAGATAAGAGATGTGTTATGAACATGGCAACGATAATGATGATTCTATGTCTAGAGATTCTAAAGCTTATGAAAGGATGCTAGTATGATATTAATGATCTTGATGTGTGATATCCTTGATTGTTATTCATTGTTGATAGTCTCGTCTTATAATTCTAGTTCCTTCCAGGTGAGACATGACGATTATGATTATTCCATAAAATAATCGGAGGTTCTCGACCTTACGTCACTCCGAGAGAATTACAATTTTTACTTGAGCTTTTATGCATGCTTCATGTTAAGTATATAATGATGATTACACCGTGTCTATATGGCACGGGCAGCACCGCTAAGACGGGCGGCTCATGGATGATTATTACACCGTGTCTATATGGCACGGGCAGCACTGCTAAGGCGGGCAGCTTATGGATGATAATTATACCGTGTCTATATGGCACGGGTAGCACCGCTAAGGCGGGTGGCTTATGGATGATGATGACAACATCACTAGTGGGCGGCGTGTGATGATTACCCCGGATGCGGGAGTCCCGGACGCGGGCTAATGATGTTATTGATTCAGACAGTTTATGCATGTATGTGTGATATGTTTAAAGGTAAAAGTGAGAATGCATGATTCCACCTCAAGGGGCAAGCAGTTACAGTTATCTTTTCTTCCTATGCCTTCTATATTTCCTCATTATGTTATCATATATGCCTTACATACTCAGTACATTGTTCGTACTGTCGTCCTTTCTTTTATGGATGTTGTGTTTATGCCCACAGGTAGACAGGGAGACGGCGCAGATGCTTAGGAGCTTACTCAGCAGATCATAGGAGCACCCCACTACTCCGGAGGCGCAGTCTATTAGTATATTCTTTTGTGTACAGATATGGGGCATGGCGGGTTCCTGTCCCGTCACTATGATTTTAGTACTCCAGTTAGAGGCTCGTAGATGCATACATGTTGGTTGTAGATGTTATGTGATCCCTTCATTGTAGATTTTGCACATCATTTTTGTAGCCTCATGGGCCTATGCTTATATATGTCTTGGAAGATGTTTGGAGATTGTTTCATGATAAGCTGTGTTGAGAAACTTATATGCCCATGTTGAGTATGATAGTCAGCATGATAAGTGGTGCTCAATAATCAGCTCCGGGTACCCGTCATGACCCCTAGTTGGGTCGTGACATTTATCCTAGCCAAGAAGATCTTGAGGACGGGATATTACTGGATGACCATGGAGCATGAATCCTGTAAATTTGTGCAAAAATGACATGAATGTCAGATACACGGAGACTTAATCAAGGTTCCTCCGACAGAACTACATACAATGAGCTCCCCTTGGCCATTTGTGGCATGTAGGATGGAGATCATCAGATCCATTGAGCCACAGGCATCCAATGGACATTGTTTCAGCTTAGTCGCCATCGACTACTTCACTAAGTAGGTGGAAGCAACTTCGCACAAATCAGTGACCAAGAAAGTTGTGGCTGACTTCGTCAAAAACGATCTCATATGCCGCTTTGGTGTAACTGAGTCCATCATAATAGACAATGGAGCAAATCTGAACAGTCATATGATGAAAGACATCTGTGAACAATTCAAGATAACTCACTGAAACTCTACCGCCTATCGACCACAGATAAATGAAGTCGTAGAGGCGGCCAACAAGAACATCAAAGAATCTTGAGAAAGATGATTGATAACTACAATAATTGGCACGAGCAGCTGCCTTATGCTTTATTGGGGTACAAAACGACCCTATATCTTCTTGTTTATGGCACAGAAGCGGTCATAGCCGCAGAAGTAGAAATTCCTTCACTCAGGATCATCCAAGAAGCAGAATTGAACGATGCTGAATGGGTCAGATATCGCTACGAGGAGCTGGCCATGGTTGATAAAAAACGAATAGTGGTTGTATGCCATGGATAGCTATACAGACAAAGAATTAACTGAGCTTTCAACAAACGGGTCAGAGCCTGACTCTTCCAAATTAGGCAACTCATACTCAAGCGAGTCTTCCCTCACCAAGAAGAATACAAAGGGAAATTTGTGCAGAACTGTCAAGGACCATACATGGTCAGGAAAGTACTCTCGGGAAGAGCCGTGGTCCTTGCCGAGATGGATGGACAAGAATGGTCCAAAGCTATCGATATAGGCATACTCAAGAGATACTACATTTAGGACTCTATTTTCTTGTAATCACATTATCATTTCCCTGTAATCGTATCTTTTACTTGTAATCGTACTTTTGTAATAGAATAGTGAAACATAGTCATCCATGTAATGAACTAGGCAATGACCTGACTTCCCCACACTGGGATACGTAGGCAGTCCCTATCGGACCCGGTCGCATTATTAGTAAAAAAACAAAAAAACTCAAACACTTTCTTTGAACTACGTTGGACCTGGTTTCCTGTTGCGACAAGATACATAGGCGCTTTCGAGCTCGATCGTCATAAAAGAAAAACCCAAGAAACCCTTAGGAAGCCTCAGAGACAAAAAGTCAGGAGGAATCAACAAGATCAGAATATCGACGTAAGAGTCAGCCAACATCAACCCTAGACTAAGGCAGAATTTTTGAGGAGACCTTAAAAAATTCCTATCAAGAGCAATCAGCAAAGAAGATGACAAGCCTAGATCATACACTGGGGTAGAAGTTTTTAGGGAACCTAAAAAATTCCCGCACAACGAGATGACACAAGAGTCAATCAAATCAAAGCCTGAAACTAGGGCAGAATTTTTGAGAAAGATCTCAAAAATTCCACCGATCTCAGCCACGAAATCCCCTTAAAGATCGGAAGACCCCGTTTAAAAAAAATATATGTCATGACATCCAAAAAGAAAACAAATATTTTCAAAGGAAACAACACACATTTTATAACTTTAATTTTAGATTTTCAGAATTAGTATAAGTTCGCTCTAAAGTCATCTCTCGAAATACCGAGTCCAAGAGGATTCAGAGGAGAAAGAGAAGACACCAGACAGGAAGGCAACGAGGTTAATCGGCCTCTTAGGAAACTAACAATTTTCTGTGGATGCAGGCTTTTTTTTTTAAGCATGAAGACATCTACGCCATCAACCGTCTTACCCGCAACAAAGGCAAAGACGAACTCAACCAGACATCAAACGACCAAAAAGGTCAGGACAGAATGGAAGGAAAATAGCATCTCTAACCACGAGGGTCATGAAATGAATAAGAAAGGCATATTCGACCGAAAGGGTAATACAAAAAGGAACGATGAAAATGCATCCGACCAAAAGGGTAAAGACAATGAACATAAAGATACACCTGACCAAAAATATCATACAAAGAATGAACAAAAAGACGTATCCGACAACAAGGGTTACACAATGAGCAAATGACGAATACATATTAGGCCAAAAGGATCCTAATGAATGTATCCGACCAAAAGGGTCATGACAAAGATAAAGGGCATATCCGACCACTAGGGTCATAGCCAATACAATGGACGAAAGAAGGATTATCTAGCCGCAAGGGCCATATCTATAATCTGCGTGCCAAAAGGGTCATTCATACAAACTGCCAAAAGGGTCATTCATTCATACAAACTGCCAAAACGGCCATTCGTTCACACATACTGCCAAAAGGGCCATTCATTCATACAAACTGCTAAAAGGGCCATTCATTCATACAAAATGCCAAAAGGGCCATTCATTCAAACAAACTACCAAAAGGGTCATTCATAATAAACAACCAAAAGGGTCATTCATTCAAACTGCCAAAAGAGCCATTCATTCAAACTGCCAAAAGGGTCATTCATTCAAATATCCAAAAGGGCCATTCGTTCAAACACCACGAAGAATAGCTGCAATGCAGTCAAAATCAGGAAACAGGCACACAACTGCCAGAAAGGAGCCGGATCACTGAACCAGATCTAGAAAAATTGCGGAGCAAACGTGAAGCTTTTTCTCACGCAGCCAATCAAGATAGGGTGCCCATGAAAGTCAAGCTCTCCAGCCAGGATTTGGAAGCCATCCGACCTCAGACTCAGCCACAATTTTGTTTGTTATTTACTTTCTTCACTAAAAACAGCGACCGGTCAGATACAGACTAGGAAATATGAAGGTATTCCTGCATAAGGGATATACTCTTCCCCAGCGATTCAAACTATAAGCGGCCTAAATTCTCGTACAACAAGAGATATGTAGGAAACCTAGAAACCAGGGTCCGGCCACATATGTGAAAACTGCATGAAAAATGGTAGAATGCGTCGGGTCGGTCAAAATTAGGGTTAGTCAAATTTCGTTGCTCAAGGACGGTCCTTCCATCCCCGAACACCGAAGGGGCACTTGTTGACACATAATTTTTGACCTCCCGTAATTTATTTTAATTACTCAGAGTCCTTCGATGGCAAACAAAATGAACCGTGCATTTTTTAAGGTCAAAATGATTTTCATAAAATTGTTTAGGTTAATATGTTACCCTTTTAGTTGGTATAATAATTTCTATAATATCATAAGTCATTTAAGAATTAATTGGCACATGTTGTGACATTTATAAGATATTTGTTAGATTTAATCAAAGAAAAGCAATTTCAAATAATTATTGATTTAATTGTTTTAAATTGTCAAAAACCAAGTTAGCAAATATATTTTTCTCTTTAATCCAAGGAATTTGACTAATTAAGAGAATTGACCATTTTACCCCTCAATCCTTGATTTTGTGTATTGGCTAATTTGTTAAAATTAGTCATAATTGTTTCTAGTATTTAATTGGGATAGTTAGTCAATTAGGGGGACATTATTTCAAATTGATTTTTAATTATTTAATTGTTTTATTTATGACCACAATTGAATTAATCAATTCATGGTTTAGCAATTAGGGTCATTTTTGCAAAATTTAGCCTCCTAGTGGCTTTGATTGAAATGTCCAAATCCATTGGCTCAAATTAATTAAGGCCATTAATGTAATTTAACCTTTAATCGGCTAATTAGGATTAAGGCAATTAAGGTCGTTTGCAAATTAAGCCCATTTGCATAATTGACCGTACTTTTAAATTAATTAGTAGGATAGTTATGTCCGAAATTGGCTATAATTAAAGTGTTATGGTTAATAATCGTTGTTTTAATTTTGCCCATTGTTTGCTTTACCCATCTTTCCCTTCATATACGTATATACACCTAATATACATACATACATATATATATATATATATATATATATATATATAAGGCCCCATTTCTTTCTAAAAGTTCGGACCAGGCCCAGTCCAATGAGATGGACCGACCCGACCCAAAACAAAATCAGATAAGAGGGGGATAATACCCCTAAAAACATTTCACTCATACCAAACACACCCCTCCTCCTCTCTCTTATCTTTTATCCTCTTACCCTAAACCCTAATAGCCGCCGCCTTGCTCCATTTCTCTCTCTTATGCCACTTCTTTGCCGGAAGTGGCAAAATCTCAAGCATCACAGTCACTAGCTAGTCCTTGCACACCTAAAACAGGTAGCATTTAATGGTATCTCGTCTCCTCTCGACCATCTCTCACCAAGCACTACCTAAAGGTAAAATACACTCTTTTTTTCTGGACTTTTTGTCTGAATCTGGTTTCTCGAAGAATAAACTGGATCGCGAGAAACAAGTCAAAAATCGAGTCGTCCATGTTGATTTTGCTTTGATCTGGATCGTTCATTTCAAGCACAAGCTTAATTTTCTGAAAAATTACTAGTCCTACATCGGTAGTGTAGGTTTTAGGATGAATTTTGGGGTTCCATAAATAGAACCCCATTTCTCAAAGTTTGAACAAGTTTTGGATACACGAAAAAGCTTGATCGATGAGCCTTTGACTCGAATTATAAAGCTATTAGTAAAAAAAAAATACTTAACTGTTAGAGGTTGAGTTTTTCAAGTTTAAAAGTTTTGATTTTATTTTCTTGTGAGGTGGCTGAGTGGAGGAGAGGAAGCACAAAGGCTTTCAAATCCATTCGCTTACGGCTGCACATCAAAAAGGTAACTTTTTATCATTTATTTCCTTTCATCTTCATCAAGTTCTGTGCTTAGCTTAAGTAGTTAGATTGAGTGTTAGTTTGGGTGCTGGTTTAATATTTTGTTTAGTACAAAAAAAATATTATGATTATGCTATGCTAGTTGTCTTTGAATGACTATTTCAATTAGTATTTTGTTTAAATATATAGATACTTCAATTAAGTTGGTAGAGAAGCGCACGTTACGACAAAGTGCTCTACAGGCGCACATTACGCAAAGGATTGCTAACATGCGTCGTCGGAGATTATGGCAAAAAAAACGCGTTAAAGTTCAGGCAACCACTAAGAAAAACAATATGCAGACTGCTACAGTACCATTGGAGACCACTAATGCAATGTCAAGTCGAGTTCTAACCCCAGAATCCGATGTTCCTCAGCTCTTAGCTTTGGTTCAGCTCACACAGTGGTTGACCGGTGCTACACAGAACTCGAAGGTGCAACAGGCTCCGATAAAGGATGCTACACAATGGTACAAACAACCAATGACTACACCATTGATTGGGGCTAAGAATGAAACGATGGCGGTGCAGGCAGCTAGAAAGCTCACCTTCACTGGGGGTAGCATTGCAGTTGAGAAGGCTCCACGACGCAACAATAGAGCTCCGAAAAAAGGTAAACAACTATCCTACTTCCCTTTGGTGCTCTGTGAAGGGGAAAAAATTGTCAAACTTAATATGGAGGAAGTGGAAATGCAAAAGAGGAAGTGGGATTGTGCCCTAATAGGTTATGTAGTTGGAAAGAACCCCACATTTAAGCAAATTTTGAAATTCGTATATGCTATTTGGAATCTTGTGGAGGTACCCAGAGTATTCTTACATGATGATGGTTATTTCATCTTCAAGTTTGGAAATAAATAAGATAAAATGGATGTTCTAGAGAATGGGCCTTACATTTTAATTATCATCCAATGGTGCTCAAAGAATGGGAAGCTGATTTTAGTATAGGCAAGGAATCATTAAGGCAAATGCCTCTTTGGGTTAACTTCCCGAATTTACCTATCCAATATTGGGCAACTGAAAACTTGGGTAGGATTGCTAGTTATTTGGGTAAAACTTTGTGCACTGATAGTTTGACTGCTGAGGAGGGAAGGTTATCTTATACTAGAATCCTAGTTAAGGGCGACGTTACTCAACCACTCCCTGAACAACTGACCATAGAAGAAGCAAAGGGGAAGACAAGGATACAAGTGGTGTCTTATGACTGGTACCCAATGTTACACTGTCACGACCCAGCTAGGGGCCGCGACGGGTACCCGGAGCTAGTTACCGAGTACCGCTCACTCTACTACTTGTCTCACTCATTTAATACTCTTTTATCAATTTTACAAACCAATTGTAGGAAAATCATATTTAATCAAAATATAAATACTTTATATACATTTGCCTCTTGGCCATCAAAATAATATACATACATATGAAAACATCTTGTTAGACCATCTAACCCACACTGCGTATCTACGAGCCTCTACTAACATAATGAATACATAGACGGAACAAGACTCCGTCATGCCCAAAATATGCATATATGAATGTACATCAAAATAATAGCCATAAGCACCTCCGAACAATGGAGTGCTATCTATCAGCTGACAGCTACTGAGGATCTGGGCCAAGCTCTCCTCCCTGTCTACCTGTGGGCATGAACACAGCGTCCGAAGAAAGGACGTCAGTACGAATATTGTACCGAGTATGAAAGGCATACATAATGAAAGGAGACATCAATAATATGGGAGTAACATTAACATGAGACATTTGAATCTGACTGATAATCATAAATGAAATAATGCATGCTGTTTTACTCATACTAATCATCATAACATGTATGCATCATATGCAATCTACCCGTCCATGTCGGAACGGTGTGATAATCAATAATATTAGCCCGCGTCCAGGCCTCCCGCGTCCGGGGTACCATCTCATGCCGCCCACTAGTGGTGTCTGCCCTTGCCCGAAGGTCATGGTGTATCCGTATCGCCGCCCGCCAAAGCGGTGTCTGCCCGGCCAACTAGGCCCGGTGTGAATGCAATCATGACATGCTTAACGTAAATACTCATAGTAATATTCTTATCATAAAATATTTATCTTATCATAATGCGTATATAAGACTCATGATCAACTTTACTCTATCGGGGTGACGTAAGGTCGTGATCGCCCGGTTACATTATGGAACCATTATGGACATTCTGGCTCACCTTGAAAGGACTAGTACATAAGGTGAGTGTAGGCAAGGAATAACATCATCATCATTCTAGTGTCATCATATCGTATAACTTATCTCATATAGACATTCATAGGTATAAGCTTTTAACTTCTTAGAATGTAAGAACTCATGAAAGGAATAGGGATTCAAGTTAAAAGATTCATGCCATTAGAAATAAGGACTAGCCTCACATACCTTGGTCGTTTAGCTAAGATATCGCTCACTTGTTCTCCGTCGATATCACGTCGTTACCTTCATAAGAGAATTTGTATCAACATTAGTAAACTAACTTATAAGAACGCGTCGCTAATTCTAGGAGAAGTTGGACAACGCTTCCTTCACTCATACCACTTTTCTCATGTTTTATATCAACTCCCAATATTCATAATATTATTCGCAATATCATAATCGACAATCGTCATTTACGTACATTTGGCAAAATCCGCCATTTTCCTCCAATTTTCCCTTATTTCTACTTCTAGCTCATCTTTGCGTTTTCATGCATTTAATGCTTGTTTCATGATATAAACATCATTTATAACGTATTTGTATTCACAACACTTCAATATTCATAGTTCAATTCCACTATCATTCATTTATGTCACTATTCACTCAATAATGACCCATTTCTATGTTCTTCTACATTTCAAGTGTCTAAGCTTTCCAATACTTCAAACAACATGGAAAAATCATGAAACTTACCTTGGATGATGGTTGAACAATCCTTAAGTTGAAATACTTCAATTAGCCAAAACCATAGTTCCACCTTCTTTGAAATTTCTTCACTTAGATGATCTTTTATTGTGTTCTTACACTTGATTTCATGAATTTGGTGGTGTTGATCTTAATGGTTCCTTTGATCCTTTTGAATTCTTGTGGAGGAAGTATTTGGAGAGTTCTAGAAGTCTCTTGAGTGGTTGAATGAATAATGAATTAAAATGAGGCTTAAGTCCCCTTTAAAAATCACAAAATCTGATCTTTAATGAATTCTTGTCGGGATGAACAGTGGTCGTAAACCACCATATACGGACCGTATTTTGATTTACGGTCCGTCCTCCATGGCCGTATTTAATCATTTCAAAGACAAAAAGTTTGGCTGAGGATTATGGCAATTTACGACCTAGGTTTACGGGCCGTCCTCCAAGTCGTATTTAACCATTTTCACAATTTACAGAAATTTGAGATTTTTGACAAGCTGGAGGACAATTGCACTATACGGTCCGTAAATCACATTACGGGCCGTATAGTGCCATATACAACCACTGGGCTGAAAAATTTTCCGCGACTTTCTTATTTCCAAAAATTCTTAATTAGCCATTCCCGACTTAATAAAATATCATTCACTCAAACTCTTCATCATTCCACTCATCATACAAGTACGGAGAAATTTCCGAGGTGTAACATACACCTCGGAACTTTGGGTTGCTGAGCGGTGAATGGACTAACATAATTTAAGGTGTACATGATGTCCCTACAAGTAAGAAAGGATGTTTAATAATTCTAATTAAGATTCCAAAGAAGTTAGAGGCAAGGGAGAGAAGTTTGTCAAATGAAACTCCACCGCATTTCTGCGAAAGGGGGGTTCGACGGTCGTTCTTTGTACCGTCGGACGAGTCGACGCTTCGTCGATTGTGCCATAGAATTGAGCTAGAGCGAAGACCATTCGACGAACAGGTCGACGCTCCGTCGATCAGTTCGGCGGACCGTCCTTCTCACCGTAGAATGAAAAGAAATGACAGATTTCTCATTGGAAATTTAACGACTTCGACGATCAGATCGACGCTCCGTCGATCCGATCGACGCTTCGTCGATCGTACCGTATATCTCGGTCGGGACTGATTTCATGATTTAATATAAGGACCATTCCCTCATTTTATTTCATTTCATCTTCCACTCTCCTCTCTTCAAGAAACCTCTAGAACCTTCTCCATCATTCATCCACAAGAAATCAAAGGAAATCCATGATCAACTACACCAAAACCATGAAATCAAGTGTATGAAACCCATTAAAAGTTCATCTACACTAAGAAAACTCAAGAGAAGAGAGTTAGGGTTTTGGGTGCAAGAAGAGAAGTTCCACTCAAAGGTTGTTCATCCATCATCCAAGGTGAGTTTTACGGTATTTACATGTTGTTTAAGGTGTTGAAAAGTTTAAACACTTGGATTGTAGAAGGAGGTAGAAAATGGGTCATAACTATGGGAATAGTGACATTGTTGGGTAAAGGTTTGGATTGAGCCACGATTATCGATATGTTGTGATTGTAAATATGTTATAAATGACATCTAGACCACGGAATAAGTATTATATATGAGAAAACGCGATAATGAGCTATAACTATAATTGTGGAGAAATTGAAGGGAAATGGTGAATTGTGGTAAATGTAGATGATTGATGATTGTTGTTGCGATATTGTGAATATTTTTATGAACGTTTGGGAGTTGATATAGAATGTGGGGAAAGTAGTAGAAACAAAGGGAATGCTGCCCAATTTTCCCTAGAAATAGTAAAATGTTCTTATAGCCGAGTAACTAATGTTAATGCGAATCCTCTTGAAGGTAGAAACGCGAGCAACGAAGGAGGACGACCAATCGATAGGATAGTTAAACGACAAAGGTCTGTGAGGCTAGTCTTTTCTTTCTATGGCATGAATCCTATAGTATGACTTTCCTTCCTCTTCATGAATCTTTTAAATTCTGGAAAACTATGAGCCTGTGTTCATGAATAGCTACACAAGGTAAGAGTTATGTTATGAGCTCAATAATGATGATGATGAGTTAAAGTATAGAGATTCTAGATGTTCATGATATGATGTTCCTAAAACGTTAATGATGTCATTTATTGCTTACACTCACCTCATATACTATTCCCTTCAAGGTGAGGCAGAATGTTAATGAGTACTCCATAATGAAATCGGGGGATCACGACCTTACGTCACCCTGATAAAGTATAGTTATCCTTGAGTCTTTATGCATGCACTATGATGAGCATATTATGATGATGATATAACACCACGCCTATATGGCCGGGCAGTCACCGCTAAAGCGGGCAGCGTATACACCATGACCAGATGGCATGGGCAGACACCACTAGTGGGCGGCATGAGATGATACCCCAGACGCGGGAGGCCTGGACGCAGGCTAATGATTATCACACCGATCCGATATAGACGGGCATCTTATAAATTTATGCATATATGATATGATGATGAGTATGAGTAAGACAGCATGATTTATTTCCTTTATAATTGACAGTCAGATACAGATGTTCCTTATTGATATTTCCTTTATTTCATTGATGTATCATTATTTTTTATGCCTCTCATACTCAGTACAATGTTCGTACTAACGTTCGTTTTCTTTGGATGCTATGTTCATGCCCACAGGTAGACAGGAAGGTGATCTTGATCCAGATTTGTAGGAGTTGTTAGCTGATTTGAAGAGCACTCCATTTTCTGGAGGTGCCATTGATTATTCTTTTGGTATATACGTACATGTATATTTTGGGCATGATGGGGTCTTGTCCCGTCCATATGTTTAGCACTCCAGTAGAAGCTCGTAGATACGCAGTATGGGTTGTATGGTCTCACGAGGTTGCTACTGTTATATCCCGTAATTTCGCATAATTGGAAAGTCTTGGAAATAATTAGGACTTGTATGTTATAAGGAAATACTTTGATTTTAGTTAATATGCCTATGTTGGTTATGAAACTATTGGTGCAAAAACATCGGGGAAGGCCGAGGGTGAGAGTTGGAATTTCAGAAATTAGTTTCGGGAATTACAAAACGAGATTTTTACGAATTGGGCTCAAAAACAAATTGTAAAATTGAAGCCCAAGTGCTAGGGGTGGCCGGCCAAGGGGCCAAGGCCCAAGCCCCACTTATTGGTCATGTGAGCTCCATGTGAGCATTTAATGATAAGTATATATTCATGCCTATCCATTGAAAAGTCAAGAAAATCAACAAAAAAAAAAATTAAGAACACCTCTAGAGAGGGTTTCGGCCATAGCAAAAGAAAAGAGGAAAAATTCTCTAGCCTCCAAGTTTGATCCAAACATCTTATTCTTTTTGTATTTGTAGTAAGTTCAAGACGCTCTCCGACGTGATACAATTTGTTTGGCGAAAGAATCACGTTTGCGGCAAGTCGGAATTTCAAGAAAAGGTAAGAATGTTTGCTACTTTTGTGTTATGGAATTTGTATGAATATTATAAGGATTGAGAATAAACGAGAATTTCGTAGTTTTGGTGTGTGTGTGAAACCGTGGGTGTGTGTGTGTGTGTGTGATGAAGTGGCCGTGAGCCATGTTATGGTGAAGGAGACGAATTTGATTTTTGTTTAGTTTGTTAGTTGCGTCGTTGTGACCTTTATGACGTAAATGAATGTTTAGTGAATTGAATTGGAGTTGGAAATGATTGCGGAGTATTATGGGAAAGTGTAGACCTTTTGTATATTTGTGTATATTGTTGTATAATTATGATGCTAAAGACTTTAAATGTGATTTATGGTTGATGTTAATGAATTTGGAATGAAACAATGCGAGTTAGAATGTTCGTCGTAATTTTTGATGTTTTGGATGAAATATGGAAAGTAATGAACTTCGGGAAATTTTGTACATCGTTTGGAATATGATTGGAATATGTTTGAATAACCTTGAATGAGTGAATGAATACAATAAGGTGGACATAAGTTTGGAATTGTGAAGTTTGAATAAAAAGTTGCCAACTTATATAGTAAAGGAGAATATTGAAGTTAGAATGATTTAGTTGGGGTTTATGTTGTTTGTGACGTTTGGGTTGTTGTTGTTGATGTTTATTGAGCCGAGCTAAGTCTCGGGGGTGTTAGATATATAGGGGAAGTGCTGCCGAAATTTCGGTAGACAATAATGAAGTTAAGGGAATTTTAAGCCTAAGAATCTCTAATTGGTAACTTTGACCATTTGCAGATTCTGGACGGAACGGGATTTGATTTTAAGGAAAGCATAAGACGTCCATAAGGTATGTAAAGCTTCCCACTTCTTCGTTTGGTATGTCTTAGTGTGTTAGGTGAATATTGGAACCTCCGGAGCATTTCTGCTCCTCGAAACCCGATCTACAAAACGACTACTATTCATTCAATTCAATTGAAGCCTAAAGGCTCTATTTTGGCTAGAATGCAACCAAATGTTCGAAACCTATCGAAATGTGATCGGGTCACTTTGAAATTCATTATGTATGATCTTTTGGCCTTTAAATGTTCGTAAATTATGTTCGCCACCTCAATTTGACTCGAGGTGGGCCCGCTAACCCCGAGACGCCCTATTTGTCCTATCGGGCTCTCTTTTTGGATGAACTTCGATATGAGATCTTTGACTTTGAGACTTCCCTCTATGAATTATGTTTTGACTATTATGATATGTGAAGTTTTGTTTTGAGCCATACGTACCACGTTGGAAACAATTGGTGAGAAAAACTTTCGTATGAACTAATCATTCGACTATTTTGGTTTATGAAATGACTTATGAGATTATTAAGTTTTGAAAGGCTATTTTGAAATATAAATTGCATTTGTTTGCTCACGACTCCGCTCGTGCCTTATTTTGACTTTGTTCACCGGTTCCCGGGCCGGTTATGATTCGTGCGCCCTATGATAATTCGGCTGTATGCTGTGTTATGGTTCCCGAGGCCTCGCCATAGGGTCGGGTTCCGTTTGGAGTTATGCTGTTATATGGCTAGTGATGCGATACGCTCACTTATGTTTATGTTCGGGGATGTACGGAGATTCGAAACCTTCTGGTGTTATGCTGTGTGTGGCGCCAGCGTCGGAGTGGCGACCACGTTCTTGAGCGTTTGCATGATTTCGTTTGCATTATGCATATGTATATGATTTGATACGGATTTTGACATACTGATTGGTACTTCCCTTTGATATCCGGTTTGCTTTCAGTTTTGGCTCATATTTCTGTACTCCGTGCTTTACATACTCAGTACATATTTCGTACTGACCCCCTTTCTTCGGGGGCTGCGTTTCATGCCCGCAGGTACAGACATTGGTGATCCTCCACTGTAGGCTTCACTCTTTGCTATTTCGGAGTACTCCTTCTTGACTCGGAGTCCACCTTTGGTACAGACTTCTTTTGCTATATATATATTTTGTACATTTGACTATTTGGGTACGGCGGGGCCCTGTCTCGCCATATGTCTTTGTTTTGAATTCGTAGAGGCCTGTAGTCATATATGTGGGGCGAGGGTCCTATGTATGTTTGTTTGATTTTGTTTTCTGGTCTTACAGCGGTCAGTTCGTTATGATGGCCCTAAATGGCCCTTATGCTTATATTTGCACTTATGACCGGCGATGTCTATTCCGCCGCTCCGTTTGGATTCGATATGACATTTTGATTTGTGCGACCGCTTAAGACATATTTTGATATAACCTATGTTGATATGACTTTTATGAAATTCTGAAATACGTTCGGATTTGGTAAATGAATATGTGATTTGGTCTGGGTACCCAGGTAGGGTGCCAGTCGCGGCCCACGGGGCTAGGTCGTGACAAAAGTGGTATCAGAGCAGTCTGTCCTCGGAATGTCTACAGGCCGTGTCTCGTAGAGTCTTGTTTATCGATGTGTTGTGCACCACATCTATACACAGGGAACTACAGGGCATTTAGGATGTTACTTTCTTTGGAATCTTAGATCGTGCGATAGAGCTGTAATATTAGGATGATTCTGATCTGACTCGTTCTTGTGTTTGCAGTGATGCCTCCGAAAAAGGCAACAGTGGCCCAGAAGGGCAAAGCGAGGATGGGAGAGACTAGTCAGGCACAGCGATCTACCCGGGCTCGTGTTTATGATTTGCCTGAGGCTGTGCCTCATTCTGAGGGGTCCGCTACACCCCTACTAGTACAGCCTGGAGCAGGACCTTCAGCAACTCCAGAGGCCCGAGTACCCACTCCTGAGACTCCAGCTCCTCAGCCAGGGGCGGAGGACAGGACCCTGAGAGAGGCGGTACAGTTGCTGACTACACTGGTAGCAGGACAGGCTCGCAGACGCGGTCGGAGGGACGATGATGATGATGACAGGCGGGACAGCCTAAGAGTTCGGGAGTTTTTATTATGTGGCCCTCCAGAGTTTTTCGGGTCTAAGCCCGACGAGGACCCCCACGACTTTATTCGGGGGATGCGGCGCTCACTGGACTTGGTCAGGGCTTCAGAGGAAATGGAGAAGGCCTGGACGGTTGAACACGACAAACGTGAGAGGGATATGGAAAAGAAATTGGAGGAGCTATTGGAAAGGTCCAACAGGACCACCAGAAAGTCCATAGGCTTAAGATACGATGATTTGTGCATGCATCCAGACTTGGACTTACCGGAAGGATTCAAGATCCCAAAGTTCGAAATGTTCAACGGGACAATGAATCCCAAAGCACATCTTCGGTCCTATTGTGACCAGTTGGTCGGTATTAAAAAAACGAACCTCTGATTATGCGACTATTCAGCCAAAGTTTAACTGACGAGGCCGCTGATTGGTTCGCAACCCAAGACATGCGCCAATGTCTTACTTGGGAAGACATGGCAGAAAGCTTCATAGAGAAATTTCAATTCAACGTCGAAATAGTGCCTGACCGATACTATCTTGAAAGGGTCAAACAAAAGTCAAATGACAATTACAAATAGTTCGCCAGTCGGTGGAGGGTCGAAACAGCCCGTGTGCATCCACCAATGTGTAAGGGAGAACTGGTCTCCGTATTCATCAGATCACAGGAACCAGACTTCTATAACAGAATGTTGTCCATGGCTGGGAGGCCCTTCACTGAATTAGTCAAGATGGGAGAGGCCCTAGAAGATGGTCTCAAGTCTGATAAGATCATCAACGTCTTTAACAAGGCATCTGGACAAGCCGTTGCGGGAGTCTTCTGCAAAAATAAAGAGGACATGGCGATCATATCCCAAATACCAAGCCCAAACCCTAAAAGGCGGAAAGAACCACAATTTTCTCACCAAGCTTTACTCCCTATCAATTACCTGACTTCGACTTACAGCCCTACACCTATATTCTATGCACAACCAAGTTGTACCACCACTGTACCGGCTTATGTGGCTCCACCAAGTGCCCAAGTACCCTTTCCTGTTTACCAAGCACCACCACAACAAACTTATCAACCACCACAATAAAATTACCAGGCGGCAACCCATGCTTACCGGCCACCACAAATCCGTCCACCACCGACCTACCAAAATCAACCACCACCATCAGCATACAATACTCTGCGTCCTGTTTTCGAGAGGAAGCCAACAAGAGAATTTATAACATTTCTTGAGCCAAGGGCTCGACTTTTAAAAGTCCCTCCAAAATTGACTCAGCTCGAGAATAGGTTTTTCAGGGCCGATCAGACTTGCCCCTATCATTCAGGGAGCAATGGGCACAACACAAAATATTGCATAAATCTCAAACATAAGATCCAAGATCTGATTGACAAGAGAGAGATCATCCTAGAAACCGCAGCTCCCAATGTAAACACAAACCTGTTGCCCAACCATGGAAACAATGGAGTCCACATGATTGAAAATGATGAAGACTGACAAGCTTGTAGGGCATTGGTCCTCAGAAGAGTTAAATCCATTGAACAAATAGTGGCTTCCCTCACACTCCAGGATCTTCCCAATTTCAACGTCTTGATCCCGACCCCAGAAATTCCAAAGGCTATACCAAGGTTCCGAACCTTAGTCCCAGCACTAGTGGTGGCTCAAGCGGCATAACAGTTAGTATCCGCTGCCAAAGAATCAGTCACTGTGCAAGCGGCCATGGCCCAAGGCATGACTCGCTCAGGAAGATATTACACACCTGAAGAACTGGCCCAAAATGCTACAAAAAAGGAAAACACCCAGAAGAGGGCAATAACTGAAGGAGAAACCGAATATTTCTGGGGGCGTATGCAGCCAAAGGATTATTCAATTGTTGAGCATCTGAAGAAAACACCAGCATAAATATCGGTGTTAGCACTATTGGCCAGCTCGCCATCCCATAGGCAAGCTCTCATGAGAGTGTTAGATGATGCACACGTGCCAGCAGGTACGAGCAGTAAGGATCTAGCCGGGTTAGTAGCACACATCAGAGAACACAAAGTTTGCTTCTCTAAAGAGGAATTGCCAGTTGAAGGAACCTCCCACAACAGAGCTCTCTAATAATAATAAAACTTTCCCTATAACCATGCATAATAACAATAATAAAACCTAACTTTACTTTGCTTCACTTTTTCAGTAATAATAATAATAAAACAACCAAAAATGTCATGACATGTCGAGAAATGAACGAGGAGAGCGATCAGCAAGAGCATGATGAATTCGACGAGGAGACGATGATGCCAGAGGGCATGGTAGAGGAATTAGAAGAGTTGGAAGATAAGAAAAAACCAAAAATGGATGAAGCTGAGGTAATCAACCTCGGTGACGAAGAGTATGTTAAAGAAACACGAATCAGTGCTCACTTAGAAGCACCACAGAAAGAAGATCTCATAGCTCTGTTGAGGGAATACGTGGATGTCTTCGCCTGGTCATACGCTGACATGCCAGGATTGAGCACTGAAATAGTGGCCCATATATTGCCCATTAAAGAAGGTTTGCTCTGGTCAAGAAAAAGACTCGGATATTTAAACCAGATATTAGTATCAGAATTAAGGACGAGGTGGAAAAAACAGATCAAATTCGGGATAGTGGAGGTAACGTCCTACCCCACTTGGTTGGCCAACATAGTGCTAGTACTCAAGAAGGACAAAAAAATCTGAATCTGTGTAGACTACCGAAATCTCAACTGGTCCTGTCCAAGAGATAACTTCCCCTTTCGAATATCACAATTCTCATAGACAACTGCGCCTAGCACAAGCTGCAGTCGTTTGTGGATTGTTTCTCTGGGTACCATCAGATACTCATGAGCGAAGAAGACACTGAAAAAACAGCCTTCATCACCCCTTGGGGAGTCTACCATTATCGGGTAATGCCGTTCAGCTTCAAGAATGCCGGCACCACATATATGAGGGCCACGACTACCCTGTTTCATGACATGATACATTGAGAGATCAAAGTCTATGTACACGATATTATCATAAAGTCAAAGGAAAGCTGAGAACATACCGCACACCTGCGTAAATTCTTTGATAGGCTTCGCAAATTCAACCTGAAGCTAAACCCGGCAAAATACGTGTTTGGAGTACCTGCGGATAAATTGCTAGGGTTCATAGTCAGCCGCAGAGGCATTGAATTGGACCCTACAAAGATCAAAGTGATCCAGAAGTTACTACCTCCCAAAACCAAGAAAGAAGTCATGAGCTTCATGGGAAGGCTAAAAGCGACCCCTAGTCGAGTCGTGACAAAGTGGTATCAGAGCAATTCCGTCCTAGGGTGTGTCTACGAGCCGTGTCCAGTAGAGTCTTGTTTATGGGTGTGAAGCGCGCCACACTTATAAACGAGAGGCTGCGGGACATTTAGGAATGATGATCGTCTTTCGTCTTCATAGATCGTGCGACAGAGCTATAATATAAGAATTCCCTTTTCCCTAACCGTGCGTTATGTTTTCAGCAAAGTTGATGAAAGGAAAAGCAACAGCAACCAAGAAGGGCAAGATAGTTGTCGAAGAGAGGACTGAACGGGAGCTACCTATGGATATGTAGGAGGGTGAGCCTCAGAGCAAGGCACTATTTCAGTTCTCCCATATTTCGCCCACTCTGGAGGAGCAAAGGGAAGTCTCAACCTTAGCTCCAGCACCCCCAATTCCTCCACTAGATACCTTAAGCCAGGGGATGAGGCAGGAAATTCTTTTGCTGACCCAGTTAGTAACCGCTCAAGCTCAGCGGCAGGATGCGGGCCATGATAACAGGAGTTGGAGGAATAGAGTCAGGTCTTTAGGGTTGACCATGAGTTTTGGGGCGCTCTGAGGTAGCTATTCGCTAGGCACTCAGCTCGTTCAACAGCTAGTGTGCCACCACAATTTTCTGGACCGAGGATTGATAGAATGTTTGTTATGCTTGCGCTCGGCCAGGCCATTTCATGCGCGATTGTCTATGGATATGTGGTAGAGATAAGGTTCAGCCTAGAGAATTGACACCTGGCTTTTCATTATCGGTACGCCCTCTGTGGAAAAGACCGCAGGTATTAGCAGGCTGTGATAGAGACCGAGGAGGAACGCCTTGTCCGAAGTGGATCCCGGCATCATACCTATGCATTAGCTGGGCGACAGGATTTTGAGTCTTCCTCTGATATTGTTCCAGGTATATTGTCAGTCCTCTCTTATGGTGTATATGTATCGATTGATTCGGGTTCTACGCTGTCATATATCACTCCTTGTGTTACGGAGTGTATTGGGTTGAAACCCGAACCAAATCAACGATTTGAGATATCCATGCCTGTTAGTGACCCAGTGGTAGCCAGAATTATGATTTGTGAGTAAGAAAAACCTCCACAAAGAGAGCGAAGATTGACATAATGTGTAAAACAATGGAATTTTTAGAAAGAGTGTGCAGGTACAACTCATGAGACAAGCCTTATTACTTATACCTTTTATAATAGTCGGCCTTGTGCTGCTGAGCTGTATATTGTATGTGTTTCTATATGTGGCCTTTAGGGCATGTGATGTGTTTTCTGGGTTGTGTACAGGTTCTGGATTGTTATGTTTATAAAGGAAACTTTGTCAAAATAATTAGGAATCTAAAGGAAGTTGTGGGAGCTGTAGGCAGGATTGTTGAGAGAAGCAAGAAAAAAGGGCCTAGCAATAAGTGATCAAGGACGGAGTACTAGTTAAATGCGGGATAAACATAGTAAACGTATTAAGCTGAGGGGAATGATGAATAGGTTGATGGATAAGGAACATGAGAAGGGAAAGTGATGTGCTTGGAATAGAAAGAAGTTTTATACTAAGGAGAATTAAAGAGATAAGCATTCCAGAAGGAGTTGCGAGTTAGAAGAATCCGACTAGTCCTTTTTATCGTTTGGAAGGTTGAGTTATGAAATGAACTTGATCTATACGTATAAGCCGATGCATGATACGCCGAATCAGATTATTAAGCTAGACTTCGCCCGATGATTATGGCGGGAGAAAAATTTTCATGTTACTATAAGCCAGCCTTATTGACCCCG
>NW_026843403.1:127724-169608 GCF_019175385.1 Lycium barbarum
TTTCCCGTTATGCTTGTGAGCCTTCATAAGATTTGTTTAACATTCAGGGACGAATGTTCTTAAGGGGGGGAGAATGTTAGGCCCCGTGTTTTCGTACAAGGAAATCGTGAAATAATTACGACTTGTGGATTATAAGGACATATTTAATTTTTGTGAATATGACTATGTTGGTTGTGAAATCTTTAATGCTAAGACCTCGGGGAAGGCCGAGGATAAGAATTGGAATTTCGGAAATTAGTTTCGGGAATTACAAATCGGGACTTTCAAGAAGTGGGCCCAAGAAATAAAAAGATTACAATTGAAGCCCAAGCAAGAGAAGGGGCCGGCCAAGCCCATTTTCAAAAGGGTCATGTGCTATGCACATGACCCCAAATGGATATATACTAGGAAGTCTTAGCAATTCAAGAACAAAAATCAAAGAACTCACAAAAAAAGGGGTTTCGGCCGAAGTCCAAAGAGAAAAGAAGAGAAAAATTCCAAGCTTGTGTGGTGACTCAAAAATCTTGGTTTCTACATAATTGTGAAGTACTCAAGACCCTCTTCAACGGGGTATAATTAGTTTGGCACAAGAACGACGTTTTCGACAAGTCGGGTTTTCAAAGAAAGGTAAGAATTTTGCCCTTGATTGATATATAATTGATATGAATATGTTAAGGAGTGGGAGTAGATGGGAATCCCATAGTTTTGATGCAAATAGGAAGTCGTGGGTGTGTGTGTGTAGTGTGTATTAGCCGTGAGTTATGGAAGAAAGAAATGGGTTGAATTGATCTTGTTTAAGTTGGCATAATGTGTTGTTGTGACCCTTAGATCGTAATTGATTGATTGTTGAATTAAATTGGCGGTGGAAAACGAATTCGGATATTATCGGAAAGTGTATATCCTTGGTATTCTTATGTATATCAATGTATATTTTGGGGTGCTATAGACTTTAGATATGAATCTATAATGATATTGATGAATTCGGAATGAAACGACGTTAGTTAGAATGTTCGTCGTGAAATTTTGATATTTTGAAGAACTATGGAAACTAATTGATTTTGGTGCAATTTCGTGTATGTCTTAGGTTGTAATTGGAATGTGTTTGACTAATGTTGTATAGGTAAATTAATACAATTATGTGGATATAGAATTGGAGTTTTGAAAGTTTGAATGGAAGTTGCCAACTTAGATAACAAAGTAGAACTCTAAAGCTAGAATGGTGTGATTGTTGTTTATATTGTTTTGGTTGATGTGTGGGATGTTGTGGTTGGTTAATTTGAGCCGAGCTACGCCTCGGGGATGTTAGATTTATAGGGGAAATGCTGCCGAAATTTCGGTAGGCAAATATGGAGTTAAAGGCATTTTGAGCCTAAGAATCTCAATTGGTAACTTTGACCATTTGCAGATTTTTGACGAAACGGGGCGGGACTTTTGGAAGGGCTTACGACGTCTGTGAGGTATGTAAAGCTTCCCAATTCTTTATTTGGCATATCTTAGTGTGTTAGTTGAATATGAGACCTTCCGGAGCATTTCTGCTCCTCGAAACCCGATCCACAGGAAAGTTACTATTCATTCAATTCGATTGAAGCCTAAAGGCTCCCTTTTGGCTAGAATGCCATTATTCGTCCGAAACCTATCGAAATGTGGTCGGGTAACCTAGAAATGATTATGTATGACCCTTGGCACATTACTGCTCGTAAAAATATGTTCGCCACCTCACTTCGACTCGAGGTGGGTCCGCTACCCCAAAATGCCCGATTTGCCCTTCGGGCCATCTTTGAGAATAGAGTTGAACGTACCACTTCTGATCTTTGGAACATCCTTCCACGGGGTATGTTTGGACTATTCGATGCACTAATCCAGGTTTTGAACTATATGGACCATTTTGGAATCGTTTTGCAAAATGAAACCTTATGTCGACTAAGTATTCGACTATTTTGTAATAGGATATGATTTATGAGTTTACTTTGTTTTGAAACACTATTTTGAAATACGATTTGCATTTGTTTGCTCACGACTCCGCTCGTGCCTTATTATGACTTCGTTCACCGGTTCCCGGGCCGGTTTTGATTCGTGCGCCTTATGACAATTCGGCCTTATGCTGTGTTACGGTTCCCGAGGCTTCGCCATAGGGCCGGGTTCCGTTTGGAGTTATGCTGTGATATGGCTCGTGATGCGATACGCTCACCGATGATTATGATTATGTTCGGGGATGTACGGAGATTTGAAACCTTCTGGTGTTATGCTGTGTGTGGCGCCAGCGTCGGAGTGGCGACCACGTTCTTAAGCGTTTGCATGATTTTGTTTGCATAAAATACATGTATATGGTTTCGATACAAATTTTGACATACCAGTTTGTATCCCACTTTGACATTTGATTTGCTTTTGGTTTTGATCCATAATTCTGTACTCCGTGCTTTACATACTCAGTATATATTTCGTACTGACCCCCTTTCCTCGGGGGCTGCGTTTTATGTCCGCAGGTGCAGATATCGGTGATCCTCCGCAGTAGACTTCACTTCTTGCTATTTCGGAGTACTCTTACTGGGTCCGGAGTCCACTCTTGGTACAGACTCCTCTACTCTGTATATACTTTGTATATTTGACAGTTTGGGTACGGCGGGGCCCTGTCTCGCCTTATGTTATGTTTTGAATTCGTAGAGGCCTGTAGTCATCTTTGTGGGGCGAGGGTCCTATGTGTTTATTGTCTGATTTTGCTTTCGGGTCTTAAAGCGGTCTGTTTGATATGATGGCCCCAAATGGCCCTTTTGTATATATTTGTATTTTGACCGGCGATGTCTATTCCGCCGCATTGTTTGAGTTTGATTTGATATGACCGCTTAAGACATATTCTCGATATAAATTATGTTTGATATAACTTCTTGAAAATTCTGAAATAAGTTTGGATTCGGAAATGAATATGCGATTTGGTCTGGGTACCCAGGTAGGGTGCCAGTCGCGGCCCACGGGGCTGGGTCGTGACATATATATATATATATATATATATATATATATATATATATATATATGGTGTATGGGGAAAGGGTGAGGCGTTATTTACGCATTACCACCTGATCAACTGGTGGTATGTTTTATGGAATATTTTGGTATTGATGATGATGTTGTTCATCTTGGTGCTATTGTAGCAGTTGTTTTGTTGGTATTGCGATTTCGGGCTAGGGATATAAACAAGAGAGATGCTGCCCGAATTTCGGCAGATTCTAAAAGGGATTTCATTTGAAGGCTTAAAACAAGTATATGACAATAAGCCTAATAATAGTGCAACTGCTTTTATATATGGATTGCGAGACCTGAAGTAAGTTGGGAAGTCGAGAAATTACCTGCCAGGTATCTTAAGGCTTTGCCTTTCTTTCTTTTTGGCATGATTCTATGATATGAGCGAACAACGAGTAAACGAGCTTCCATATTACTCTACTCTTAGAAGCACTAGGAGTACTTTGGTCTTTGATGTTCCTGTACCCTTCTTATCATTGTCCCTTCTGTTCATGGGTCCTGAGTTGTGTATCATGATTTTGTTAGTTCACATTTATGTGTTGCATTCAGTTTCATATATGCATATAGATCCGTGACCAGAAGGCGTTATATACGCGTATAATATGTATATTATATATATATATATATATATATATATGGGGTATGGGGAAAGGGTGAGACGTTATTTACGCAGTACGACCTGATCAACTGGTGGTATGTTTTATGGAATATTTTGGTATTGATGATGATGTTGTTGATGTTGGTGCTATTGTAGCAGTTGTTTTGTTGGTATTGCGATTTCGGGCTAGGGATATAAACAAGGGAGATGCTGCCCGAATTTCGGCAGGTTCTAAAAGGGATTTCATTTGAAGGCTTAAAACAAGTATATGACAATAAGCCTAATAATAGTGCAACTGCTTTTATATGTAGATTGCGAGACCGGAAGTAAGTTGGGAAGTCGAGAAATTATCTTCCAGGTATCTTAAGGCTTTCCCTTTCTTTCTTTTTGGCATGATCCTATGATATGAGCGAACAACGAGTAAACGAGCTTCCACATTACTCTATTCTTAGAAGCACTAGGAGTACTTTAGTCTTTGATGTTCCTTTACCCCTCTTATGATTGTCCCTTCTGTTCATGGGTCCTGAGTTGTGTATCATGATTAGGTTAGTTCACATTTATGCGTTGCATTCAGTTACATATATGCATATAGATCTGTGACCAGAAGGCGTTATATACGCGTATATTATGTATATTATATATATATATATGGGGTATGGGGAAAGGGTGAGGCGTTATTTACGCATTATTACCAGATCAGCTGGTGGTATGTTTTATGGAATATTTTGGTATTGATGATGATGATGTTAATGTTGGTGCTATTGTAGTTGTTGTTTTGTTGGAATTGTGATTTCGGGCTAGGGATATAAACAAGGGAGATGCTGCCCGAATTTCGGCAGATTCTAAAAGGGATTTCATTTGAAGGCTTAAAACAAGTATATGACAATAAGACTAATAATAGTGCGACTGCTTTTATATGTAGATTGCGAGACCAGAAGTAAGTTGGGATGTCGAGAAATTATCTTCCAGGTATGTTAAGGCTTTCTCTTTCTTTCTTTTTGGCATGATCCTATGATATGAGCGAACAACGAGTAAACGAGCTTCCATATTACTCTACTCTTAGAAGCACTAGGAGTACTTTAGTCTTTGATGTTCCTGTACCCTTCTTATGATTGTCCCTTCTGTTCATGGGTCCTGAGTTGTGTATCATGATTATGTTAGTTCACATTTATGCGTTGCATTCAGTTACATATATGCATATAGATCTGTGACCAGAAGGCGTTATATACGCGTATATTATGTATATGTACACACACACAAACACACACACACACACATATATGGAATATTTTGGTATTGATGATGATGTTGTTGATGTTGGTGCTATTGTAGCAGTTGTTTTGTTGGTATTGCGATTTCAGGCTAGGGATATAAACAAGGGAGATGCTGCCCGAATTTCGGCAGATTCTAAAAGGGATTTCATTTGAAGGCTTAAAACAAATATTTGACAATAAGCCTAATAATAGTGCAACTGCTTTTATATGTGGATTGCGAGACCTGAAGTAAGTTGGGAAGTCGAGAAATTATCTTGCAGGTATCTTAAGGCTTTGCCTTTCTTTCTTTTTGGCATGATCCTATGATATGAGCGAACAACGCGTAAACGAGCTTCCATATTACTCTACTCTTAGAAGCACTAGGAGTACTTTGGTCTTTGATGTTCCTGTACCCTTCTTATCATTGTCCCTTCTGTTCATGGGTCCTGAGTTGTGTATCATGATTTTGTTAGTTCACATTTATGCGTTGCATTCATTTACATATATGCATATTGATCCGTGACCAGAAGGCGTTATATACGCGTATATTATGTATATTATATATATATATATGGGGTATGGGGAAAGGGTGAGACGTTATTTACGCATTACCACCTGATCAACTGGTGGTATGTTTTATGGAATATTTTGGTATTGATGATGATGTTGTTGATGTTGGTGCTATTGTAGCAGTTGTTTTGTTGGTATTGTGATTTCGGGCTAGGGATATAAACAAGGGAGATGCTGCCCGAATTTCGGCAGATTCTAAAAGGGATTTCATTTGAAGGCTTAAAACAAGTATATGACAATAAGACTAATAATAGTGCGACTGCTTTTATATGTAGATTGCGAGACCAGAAGTAAGTTGGGATGTCGAGAAATTATCTTCCAGGTATATTAAGGCTTTCTCTTTCTTTCTTTTTGGCATGATCCTATGATATGAGCGAACAACGAGTAAACGAGCTTCCATATTACTCTACTCTTAGAAGCACTAGGAGTACTTTAGTCTTTGATGTTCCTGTACCCTTCTTATGATTGTCCCTTCTGTTCATGGGTCCTGAGTTGTGTATCATGATTATGTTAGTTCACATTTATGCGTTGCATTCAGTTACATATATGCATATAGATCTGTGACCAGAAGGCGTTATATACGCGTATATTATGTATATGTACACACACACAAACACACACACACACACATATATGGAATATTTTGGTATTGATGATGATGTTGTTGATGTTGGTGCTATTGTAGCAGTTGTTTTGTTGGTATTGCGATTTCAGGCTAGGGATATAAACAAGGGAGATGCTGCCCGAATTTCGGCAGATTCTAAAAGGGATTTCATTTGAAGGCTTAAAACAAATATTTGACAATAAGCCTAATAATAGTGCAACTGCTTTTATATGTGGATTGCGAGACCTGAAGTAAGTTGGCAAGTCGAGAAATTATCTTGCAGGTATCTTAAGGCTTTGCCTTTCTTTCTTTTTGGCATGATCCTATGATATGAGCGAACAACGCGTAAACGAGCTTCCATATTACTCTACTCTTAGAAGCACTAGGAGTACTTTGGTCTTTGATGTTCCTGTACCTTTCTTATCATTGTCCCTTCTGTTCATGGGTCCTGAGTTGTGTATCATGATTTTGTTAGTTCACATTTATGCGTTGCATTCATTTACATATATGCATATTGATCCGTGACCAGAAGGCGTTATATACGCGTATATTATGTATATTATATATATATATATGGGGTATGGGGAAAGGGTGAGACGTTATTTACGCATTACCACCTGATCAACTGGTGGTATGTTTTATGGAATATTTTGGTATTGATGATGATGTTGTTGATGTTGGTGCTATTGTAGCAGTTGTTTTGTTGGTATTGCGATTTCGGGCTAGGGATATAAACAAGGGAGATGCTGCCCGAATTTCGGCAGATTCTAAAAGGGATTTCATTTGAAGGCTTAAAACAAGTATATGACAATAAGCCTAATAATAGTGCAACTGCTTTTATATGTAGATTGCGAGACCGGAAGTAAGTTGGGAAGTCGAGAAATTATCTTCCAGGTATCTTAAGGCTTTCCCTTTCTTTCTTTTTGGCATGATCCTATGATATGAGCGAACAACGAGTAAACGAGCTTCCATATTACTCTACTCTTAGAAGCACTAGGAGTACTTTAGTCTTTGATGTTCCTGTACCCCTCTTATGATTGTCCCTTCTGTTCATGGGTCCTGAGTTGTGTATCATGATTATGTTAGTTCACATTTATGCGTTGCATTCAGTTACATATATGCATATAGATCTGTGACCAGAAGGCGTTATATACGCGTATATTATGTATATATATATATATGGGGTATGGGGAAAGGGTGAGGCGTTATTTACGCATTTCTACCAGATCAGCTGGTGGTATGTTTTATGGAATATTTTGGTATTGATGATGATGATGTTAATGTTGGTGCTATTGTAGTTGTTGTTTTGTTGGAATTGTGATTTCGGGCTAGGGATATAAACAAGGGAGATGCTGCCCGAATTTCGGCAGATTCTAAAAGGGATTTCATTTGAAGGCTTAAAACAAGTATATGACAATAAGCCTAATAATAGTGCGACTGCTTTTATATGTAGATTGCGAGACCAGAAGTAAGTTGGGATGTCGAGAAATTATCTTCCAGGTATGTTAAGGCTTTCTCTTTCTTTCTTTTTGGCATGATCCTATGATATGAGCGAACAACGAGTAAACGAGCTTCCATATTACTCTACTCTTAGAAGCACTAGGAGTACTTTAGTCTTTGATGTTCCTGTACCCTTCTTATGATTGTCCCTTCTGTTCATGGGTCCTGAGTTGTGTATCACGATTATGTTAGTTCACATTTATGCGTTGCATTTAGTTACATATATGCATATAGATCTGTGACCAGAAGGCGTTATATACGCGTATATTATGTATATATATACACACACACACACACACATATATATGGAATATTTTGGTATTGATGATGATGTTGTTGATGTTGGTGCTATTGTAGCAGTTGTTTTGTTGGTATTGCGATTTCGGGCTAGGGATATAAACAAGGGAGATGCTGCCCGAATTTCGGCAGATTCTAAAAGGGATTTCATTTGAAGGCTTAAAACAAGTATATGACAATAAGCCTAATAATAGTGCAACTGCTTTTATATGTGGATTGCGAGACCTGAAGTAAGTTGGGAAGTCGAGAAATTATCTTGCAGGTATCTTAAGGCTTTGCCTTTCTTTCTTTTTGGCATGATCCTATGATAAGAGCGAACAACGAGTAAACGAGCTTCCATATTACTCTACTCTTAGAAGCACTAGGAGTACTTTGGTCTTTGATGTTCCTGTACCCCTCTTATGATTGTCCCTTCTGTTCATGGGTCCTGAGTTGTGTATCATGATTATGTTAGTTCACATTTATGCGTTGCATTCATTTACATATATGCATATTGACCCGTGACCAGAAGACGTTATATACGCGTATATTATGTATATACACACACACACACACACACATATATATATATATGGTGTATGGGGAAAGGGTGAGGCGTTATTTACGCATTACCACCTGATCAGCTGGTGGTATGTTTTATGGAATATTTTGGTATTGATGATGATGTTGTTGATGTTGGTGCTATTGTAGCAGTTGTTTTGTTGGTATTGCGATTTTTGGCTAGGGATATAAACAAGGGAGATGCTGCCCGAATTTCGGCAGATTCTAAAAGGGATTTCATTTGAAGGCTTAAAACAAGTATATGACAATAAGACTAATAATAGTGCGACTGCTTTTATATGTAGATTGCGAGACCAGAAGTAAGTTGGGAAGTCGAGAAATTATCTTCCAGGTATGTTAAGGCTTTCTCTTTCTTTCCTTTTGGCATGATCCTATGATATGAGCGAACAACGAGTAAACGAGCTTCCATATTACTCTACTCTTAGAAGCACTAGGAGTACTTTAGTCTTTGATGTTCCTGTACCCTTCTTATGATTGTCCCATCTGTTCATGGGTCCTGAGTTGTGTATCATGACAATAAGCCTAATAATAGTGCAACTGCTTTTATATGTGGATTGCGAGACCTGAAGTAAGTTGGGAAGTCGAGAAATTATCTTCCAGGTATCTTAAGGCTTTGCCTTTCTTTCTTTTTGGCATGATCCTATGATATGAGCGAACAACGAGTAAACGAGCTTCCATATTACTCTACTCTTAGAAGCACTAGGAGTACTTTAGTCTTTGATGTTCCTGTACCCCTCTTATGATTGTCCCTTCTGTTCATGGGTCCTGAGTTGTGTATCATGATTATGTTAGTTCACATTTATGCGTTGCATTAATTTACAAATATGCATATTGACCCGTGACCAGAAGACGTTATATACGCGTATATTATGTATATTTACATATATATGTATATATACATATATATATATATATGGTGTATCGGGAAAGGGTGAGGCGTTATTTACGCATTACCACCTGATCAGCTGGTGGTATGTTTTATGGAATATTTTTGTATTGATGATGATGTTGTTGATGTTGGTGCTATTGTAGCATTTGTTATATTGGTATTGCGATTTCGGGCTAGGGATATAAACAAGGGAGATGCTGCCCGAATTTCGGCAGATTCTAAAAGGGATTTTATTTGAAGGCTTAAAACAAATATTTGACAATAAGCCTAATGATAGTGCAACTGCTTTTATATGTAGATTGCGAGACCAGAAGTAAGTTGGGAAGTTGAGAAATTATCTTCCAGGTATGTTAAGGCTTTCGCTTTCTTTCTTTTTGGCATGATCCTATGATATGAGCGAACAACGAGTAAACGAGCTTCCATATTACTCTACTCTTAGAAGCACTAGGAGTACTTTAGTCTTTGATGTTCCTGTACCCCTCTTATGATTGTCCCTTCTGTTCATGGGTCCTGAGTTGTGTATTATGATTATGTTAGTTCACATTTATGCGTTGCATTCAGTTACATATATGCATATAGATCTGTGACCAGAAGGCGTTATATACGCGTATATTATGTATATTATATATATATATATATATATATATATATATATATATATATATATATATGGGGTATGGGGAAAGGGTGAGGCGTTATTTACGCATTACTACCAGATCAGCTGGTGGTATGTTTTATGGAATATTTTGGTATTGATGATGATGATGTTAATGTTGGAGCTATTGTAGTTGTTGTTTTGTTGGAATTGAGATTTCGGGCTAGGGATATAAACAAGGGAGATGGTGCCCGAATTTCGGCAGATTCTAAAAGGGATTTCATTTGAAGGCTTAAAACAAGTATATGACAGTAAGCCTAATAATAGTGCGACTGCTTTTATATGTAGATTGCGAGACCAGAAGTAAGTTGGGATGTCGAGAAATTATCTTCCAGGTATGTTAAGGCTTTCTCTTTCTTTCTTTTTGGCATGATCCCATGATATGAGCGAACAACGAGTAAACGAGCTTCCATATTACTCTACTCTTAGAAGCACTACGAGTACTTTAGTCTTTGATGTTCCTGTACCCTTCTTATGATTGTCCCTTCTGTTCATGGGTCCTGAGTTGTGTATCATGATTATGTTAGTTCACATTTATGCGTTGCATTCAGTTACATATATGCATATAGATCTGTGACCAGAAGGCGTTATATACGCGTATATTATGTATATGTACACACACACACACACACACACATATATATGGAATATTTTGGTATTGATGATGATGTTGTTGATGTTGGTGCTATTGTAGCAGTTGTTTTGTTGGTATTGCGATTTCGGGCTAGGGATATAAACAAGGGAGATGCTGCCCGAATTTCGGCAGATTCTAAAAGGGATTTCATTTGAAGGCTTAAAACAAATATTTGACAATACGTCTAATAATAGTGCAACTGCTTTTTTATGTGGATTGCGAGACCTGAAGTAAGTTGGGAAGTCGAGAAATTATCTTGCAGGTATCTTAAGGCTTTGCCTTTCTTTCTTTTTGGCATGATCCTATGATATGAGCGAACAACGAGTAAACGAGCTTCCATATTACTCTACTCTTAGAAGCACTAGGAGTACTTTGGTCTTTGATGTTCCTGTACCCTTCTTATCATTGTCCCTTCTGTTCATGGGTCCTGAGTTGTGTATCATGATTTTGTTAGTTCACATTTATGCGTTGCATTCATTTACATATATGCATATTGATCCGTGACCAGAAGGCGTTATATACGCGTATATTATGTATATTATATATATATATATATATGGGGTATGGGGAAAGGGTGAGACGTTATTTACGCATTACCACCTGATCAACTGGTGGTATGTTTTATGGAATATTTTGGTATTGATGATGATGTTGTTGATGTTGGTGCTATTGTAGCAGTTGTTTTGTTGGTATTGCGATTTCGGGCTAGGGATATAAACAAGGGAGATGCTGCCCGAATTTCGGCAGATTCTAAAAGGGATTTATTTCATTTGAAGGCTTAAAACAAGTATATGACAATAAGCCTAATAATAGTGCAACTGCTTTTATATGTAGATTGCGAGACCGGAAGTAAGTTGGGAAGTCGAGAAATTATCTTCCAGGTATCTTAAGGCTTTCCCTTTCTTTCTTTTTGGCATGATCCTATGATATGAGCGAACAACGAGTAAACGAGCTTCCATATTACTCTACTCTTAGAAGCACTAGGAGTACTTTAGTCTTTGATGTTCCTGTACCCTTCTTATGATTGTCCCTTCTGTTCATGGGTCCTGAGTTGTGTATCATGATTATGTTAGTTCACATTTATGCGTTGCATTCAGTTACATATATGCATATAGATCTGTGACCAGAAGGCGTTATATACGTGTATATTATGTATATACACACACACACACACACACACATATATATGGAATATTTTGGTATTGATGATGATGTTGGTGCTATTGTAGCAGTTGTTTTGTTGGTATTGCGATTTCGGGCTAGGGATATAAACAAGGGAGATGCTGCCCGAATTTCGGCAGATTCTAAAAGGGATTTCATTTGAAGGCTTAAAACAAGTATATGACAATAAGACTAATAATAGTACGACTGCTTTTATATGTAGATTGCGAGACCAGAAGTAAGTTGGGAAGTCGAGAAATTATCTTCCAGGTATGTTAAGGCTTTCTCTTTCTTTCCTTTTGGCATGATCCTATGATATGAGCGAACAACGAATAAACGAGCTTCCATATTACTCTACTCTTAGAAGCACTAGGAGTACTTTAGTCTTTGATGTTCCTGTACCCTTCTTATGATTGTCCCATCTGTTCATGGGTCCTGAGTTGTGTATTATGACAATAAGCCTAATAATAGTGCAACTGCTTTTATATGTGGATTGCGAGACCTGAAGTAAGTTGGGAAGTCGAGAAATTATCTTCCAGGTATCTTAAGGATTTGCCTTTCTTTCTTTTTGGCATGATCCTATGATATGAGCGAACAACGAGTAAACGAGCTTCCATATTACTCTACTCTTAGAAGCACTAGGAGTACTTTAGTCTTTGATGTTCCTGTACCCCTCTTATGATTGTCCCTTCTGTTCATGGGTCATGAGTTGTGTATCATGATTATGTTAGTTCACATTTATGCGTTGCATTCATTTACAAATATGCATATTGACCCGTGACCAGAAGACGTTATATACGCGTATATTATGTATATTTACATATATATGTATATATACATATATATATATATATGGTGTATCGGGAAAGGGTGAGGCGTTATTTACGCATTACCACCTGATCAGCTGGTGGTATGTTTTATGGAATATTTTGGTATTGATGATGATGTTGTTGATGTTGGTGCTATTGTAGCATTTGTTTTGTTGGTATTGCGATTTCGGGCTAGGGATATAAACAAGGGAGATGCTGCCCGAATTTCGGCAGATTCTAAAAGGGATTTTATTTGAAGGCTTAAAACAAATATTTGACAATAAGCCTAATGATAGTGCAACTGCTTTTATATGTAGATTGCGAGACCAGAAGTAAGTTGGGAAGTTGAGAAATTATCTTCCAGGTATGTTAAGGCTTTCCCTTTCTTTCTTTTTGGCATGATCCTATGATAGGAGCGAACAACGAGTAAACGAGCATCCATATTACTCTACTCTTAGAAGCACTAGGAGTACTTTAGTCTTTGATGTTCCTGTACCCCTCTTATGATTGTCCCTTCTGTTCATGGGTCCTGAGTTGTGTATCGTGATTATGTTAGTTCACATTTATGCGTTGCATTCATTTACAAATATGCATATTGACCCATGACCAGAAGACGTTATATACGCGTATATTATGTATATTTACATATATATGTATATATACATATATATATATATATATATGGTGTATCGGGAAAGGGTGAGGCGTTATTTACGCATTACCACCTGATCAGCTGGTGGTATGTTTTATGGAATATTTTGGTATTGATGATGATGTTGTTGATGTTGGTGCTATTGTAGCATTTGTTTTGTTGGTATTGCGATTTCGGGCTAGGGATATAAACAAGGGAGATGCTGCCCGAATTTCGGCAGATTCTAAAAGGGATTTTATTTGAAGGCTTAAAACAAATATTTGACAATAAGCCTAATGATAGTGCAACTGCTTTTATATGTAGATTGCGAGACCAGAAGTAAGTTGGGAAGTTGAGAAATTATCTTCCAGGTATGTTAAGGCTTTCCCTTTCTTTCTTTTTGGCATGATCCTATGATATGAGCGAACAACAAGTAAACGAGCTTCCATATTACTCTACTCTTAGAAGCACTAGGAGTACTTTAGTCTTTGATGTTCCTGTACCCTTCTTATGATTGTCCCATCTGTTCATGGGTCCTGAGTTGTGTATTATGATTATGTTAGTTCACATTTATGCGTTGCATTCAGTTACATATATGCATATAGATCTGTGACCAGAAGGCGTTATATACGCGTATATTATGTTTATTATATATATATATATATATATATATATATATATATATATATATATATATATATATATATATATATATATATATATATGGGGTATGGGGAAAGGGTGAGGCGTTATTTACGCATTACTACCAGATCAGCTTGTTAGGCCCCGTGTTCTCGTACAATTGGAAATCGAGAAATAATTATGACTCGGGTGTTAGAAGGACATAAATTAATTTTTGAGAATATGACTATGTTGGTTATGGAGTCTTTAATGTTAAGACATCGGGAAAGTCCAAGGGGAAATTTGGAACTTCGTGAATTAGTTTCGGGAATTACAAAGCGAGGCGTTTCTTGAATTGGGCCAAGAAGATGTAACATAAAAAGAGGCCCAATAAGTGAAGGGTGGCCGGCCTTATGTAGGCCCAAATCAATTAGGTGGAGGTCATGTGCATAGCACATGACCCTTAAGTGGATATATATCACTTGCACTTGGTAATTTTCAAGATAAGAGAACAAAATCAAGAACACCCCAAAGAAGAGGCATTCAGCCGAACCAAAAAGGGAAAGAAAGAAAAAAATTCCAAGCTTGTGTGTGATCCAAAAATCCTAGTTTCTACATATTTGTGAAGTACTCAAGACGCTCTCCGACGTGGTATAATTAGCTTGGCACGAGGACGACGTTTTCGACAAGTCGGGTTTTCAAGAAAAGGTGAGAATTCTTACCCTTTATTGATTATATAATTGATATGAATAGTGTTAAGGCAGTGGGAAGTAGATGGAGATCCCAGTAAGTTTTAACTGTAAATAGAAAGTCGTGGGTGTGTGTGTGTAGTGTGTATTAGCCGTGAGTTATGGAAGGAAAGAAATGGCTTGAATTGATCCTTGTTTGAAGTTGGCATAATGTGTTGTTGTGACCCTTAGATCGTAATTGATTGATTGTTGAATTAAATTGGCGGTGGAAAACGAATTCGGATATTATCGGAAAGTAGTATATCCTTGGTATTCTTATGTATATCAATGTATATTTTGGGGTGCTATAGACTTTAGATATGAATCTTATAATGATATTGATGAATTCGGAATGAAACGACGTTACTTAGAATGTTCGTCGTGAAATTTTGATATTTTGAAGAACTATGGAAACTAATTGATTTTGGTGCAATTTCGTGTATGTCTTAGGTTGTAATTAGAATGTGTTTGACTAATGTTGTATAGGTAAATTAATACAATTATGTAGGTATAGAATTGGAGTTGTGAAAGTTTGAATGAAAAGTTGCCAACTTAAGAAGTCATGAAAAACTTTGAAACTAGAATGGTGTTATTGTTGTTTGTTTTGGTTGTTGATGTGTGGGCTGTTGTAGTTGGTTAATTTGAGCCGAGCTGTGCCTCGGGGATGTTAGATTTATAGGGGAAGTGCTGCCGAAATTTCGGTAGGCAATTGTGAAGTTAAAGGCATTTCTAAGCCTAAGGATCTCATTTGGTAACTTTGACCATTTGCAGATTTTTTGACGAAACGGGACGAGACATTTGGAAGAGCTTACGACGTCTGTGAGGTATGTAAAGTCTCCCACTCTTTCATTTGGCATATCTTAGTGTGTCAGTCGAATAGGAGACCTTCGGAGCATTTCTGCTCCTCGAAACCCGATCCACAGAAAAGTTACTATTCATTCAATTCTATTGAAGCCTAAAGGCTCCAATTTGGCTAGAATGCCACTATTCGTCCGAAACCTATCGAAATGTGGTCGGGTAACCTAGGAATGATAATGTATGACCCTTTGGCATATAATGCTCGTAGAAACTACTGTTCGCCACCTCACTTCGACTCGAGGTGGGTCCCGCTACCCCAAAATGCCCGATTTGCCCTTCGGGCCATCCTTTGATAATAAATTTGTACAGTACTACTTCTGATCTTTGGAACATCCTTCCTACGGGGTATGTTTGGACTATTCGATAGCACTAATCCTAGTTTTGAACTATATGGACCATTTTGGAATCGTTTTGCGAAATGAAACCTTATGTCGACTAAGTATTCGACTATTTTGTAATATGATATGATTTATGAAGTTTACTTTGTTTTGAAACACTATTTTGAAATACGATTTGCATTTGTTTGCTCACGACTCCGCTCGTGCCTTATTATGACTTCGTTCACCGGTTCCCGGGCCTGTTTTGATTCGTGCGCCTGTATGACAATTCGGCCGTATGCTGTGTTACGGTTCCCGAGGCTTCGCCATAGGGCCCGGTTCCGTTCGGAGTTATGCTGTGATATGGCTCGGGATGCGATACGCTCACCGATGATTATGATTATGTTCGGGGATGTATGGAGATTTGAAACCTTCTGGTGTTATGCTGTGTGTGGCGTCAGCGTTGGAGTGGCGACCACGTTCCTAAGCGTTTGCATGATTTCATTTGCATAGTATATACGTATATGATTTCGATACAGATTTTGACATACCAGTTTGTACCCCACTTTGACATTTGATTTGCTTTCGGTTTTGATCCTATAATTCTGTACTCCGTGCTTTACATACTCAGTACATATTTCGTACTGACCCCCTTTCTTCGGGGGCTGCGTTTTATGCCCGCAGGTGCAGATATCGGTGATCCTCCGCAGTAGGCTTCACTTCTTGCTATTCCGGAGTACTCTTATCCGATCCGGAGTCCACTTTTGGTACAGACTCTTTTGTTTTGTATATACTTTGGTATGTCTGACTATTTGGGTACGGCGGGGCCCTGTCTCGCCATATGTTATGTTTTGAATTCGTAGAGGCCTGTAGTCATCTTTGTGGGGCGAGGGTCCTATGTGTTATATTGTCTGATTTTGCTTTCGGGTCTTAAAGCGGTCTGTTTGATATGATGGCCCCAAATGGCCCTTTATGTATATATTTGTATTTTGACCGGCGATGTCCTATTCCGCCGCTTTGTTTGAGTTTGATTTGATATGACCGCTTAAGACATATTCTCGATATAAATTATGTTTGATATAACTTCTTGTAAAATTCTGAAATAAGTTTGGATTCGGAAATGAATATGCGATTTGGTCTGGGTACCCAGGTAGGGTGCCAGTCGCGGCCCACGGGGCTGGGTCGTGACAAAAGTGGTATCAGAGCGGTTTGTCCTCGGAATGTCTACAGGCCGTGTCTCGTAGAGTCTTGTTTATCGATGTGTTGTGCACCACATCTATAAACGGGAAGCTACAGGGCATTTAGGATGTTACTTTCTTTGTAATCTTAGATCGTGCGATAGAGCTGTGCTATTAGGATGATTTTGATCTGACTCGCCTTCGTGTTTGCAGTGATGCCTCCGAAGAAGGCAACGGCGGCCCAGAAGGGCAAGGCGATGATTGGAGAGACTAGCCAGGCACGGCGAGCTACCCGGGCTCGTGTCTATGATTTGCCTGAGGATGTGCCTCATTCTGAGGGGTCTGCTACACCCCCACTAGTACAGCCTGGAGCAGGACCTTCAGCAGCTCCAGAGGTCCGTGTACCCGCACCTGAGACTCCAGCTCCTCAGCCAGGGGCGGAGGATAGGACCCTGAGGGAGGCTGTACAGCTGTTGACTACACTGGTAGCAGGACAGACTCGCAGGCGCGGGCGGAGGGACGACGATGATGATGATGACAGGCGGGACAGCCTGAGAGTTCGGGAGTTTTCTGCTATGTGGCCCTCCAGAGTTCTTCGGGTCTAAGCCCGACGAGGACCCCCACGACTTTATTCGGGGGATGCGACGCTCACTGGACTTGGTCAGGGCTTCAGAGACCGAGTCAGTTGAGCTGGCTTCGCACCGGCTTCGAGATGTGGCTACCCACTGGTACGAGACTTGGGAGCTGTCTAGAGGAGAGGGTGCCCCTCCAGCCACTTGGGATCAGTTTGTGACAGCATTCACCCGCCACTTTTTGCCCCCAGAGTTACGGCGGGCACGGGCTGATCGATTCTTACGTCTGCAGCAGAGGGGTCGGAGTGTTCGCGAGTATAACCTTGAGTTTGATTCTCTGGCCCGATATGCACCGGCCGTGGTAGCAGATATGTCCGATCGGATGCACAGATATGTTATGGGATTGGACCGGTATTTGGTTGATAGTTGTATGGCAGTGTCATTGCAGGCAGACATGGACATTTCCCGGCTTCAGGCCTATGCGATGGGTATGGAGGACCGTCGTAGATCTGATCCTGCTGGCAGAGATAGAGACAGGAGGCCGCCCAAGAGGGCTAGATCCGTGGGTTATTCAGGGGATTCTCGAGGCGGACAGCCTCAGCAGCAGCAGCAGTCTGATAGATATTTCCCTCCCTCCGGCCGGGGTACTCAGTCAGGTAGCCGGAGATTCGATAGTACAGGATCGTCTGGGGCCGGTCAGAGCTCCAGAGTGGCAGGATTCAGCAGGTATCCCAGGGGTCCCAGCCAGGCCAGACCACCCTAGGACCCCGTTGTCCTACATTGCGGGAAGTCTACATCCCGGGGAGTGTTACCGAGCGACGGGAGCTTGTTTTTCTTGTGGCGGTCAGGGCCACTTTATGAGAGATTGTCCATTAGGCTAGCGGTTCTGGTAAGTGCTGCTCAGCAGACAGGGTCAGCCGCCGGTTCTTCTTCTGCTCCATCATGTTGCACGCCCTGGAGGGCGAGGGTATTTCCAGCACCGGCAGGGACGCGGTCGAGGCCGCGGTGGCACTTCAGGTTCTAGCGGTCCCTCGAACCGCATATATGCTTTGGCCAGCCGCCAGGATCAGGAGGCTTCGCCAAACGTCGTCACAGGTACATTGCTGGTTTTCTCCAGATCTGTATATGCATTGACTGACCCTGGTTCTACTTTATCGTATATTTCCCCGCTCGTTGCTAGTAAGATTGGGATAGTGTCTGAGCCTATAGAACCGTTTGAGGTAGCTACGCCAGTTGGGGATTTAATTGTAGCGAGACAGATTTATAAGGATTGTTCTGTGACCATTTATGATCGTAGCACTAAGGCTGACTTGATAGAGTTAGACATGCTGGAGTTTGACGTCATTATGGGCATGGACTGGTTGTCTTCCTGTTATGCTAATGTCGACTGCCAGAAAAAGGTAGTCCGTTTTCAGTTTCCAGGAGAACCAGTCATAGAGTGGTTCGGATCTACAGCATCGCCGAGGGGTAAGTTTATTTCATACCTCAAGGCTAAGAAGATGATCCAGAAGGGTTATATCTATCATTTGGTTCGTGTGCACGATACTGCCGCGGAGGTACCTACCCTTCAGTCTGTTCCGGTCGTCAGCGAGTTTCCAGATGTTTTTCCTGACGAGCTTCCTGGCCTTCCGCCTGAGCGGGAGATTGATTTTTCTATTGAGTTGATGCCGGATACGCAGCCTATATCTATTCCTCCGTACAGAATGGCACCAGCTGAGTTGAAGGAGTTGAAGGAGCAGCTGAAAGATTTGCTGGATAAGGGCTTTATTAGACCCAGCACATCACCCTGGGGAGCGCCGGTGCTGTTTGTCAGAAAGAAAGACGGGTCGTTGCGGATGTGTATCGACTACCGGCAGCTGAATAAGGTGACTGTTAAGAATAAATATCCCCTCCCCCGGATTGATGACTTGTTTGACCAGCTGCAGGGTGCTCGACACTTTTCAAAGATAGATCTGCGTTCTGGTTATCATCAGGTGCGAGTACGGGAGTCAGATATCCCGAAGACTGCTTTCAGGACTCGGTACGGGAATTATGAGTTCAGAGTTATGTCTTTCGGGCTGACTAATGCTCCAGCAATATTTATGGATCTGATGAACCGGGTATTTCGGCCGTTCCTGGATATGTTTGTTATTGTGTTTATTGATGATATCCTGATTTACTCGCGATCAGTCGAGGAGCATTCAGATCATTTGAGGACGGTACTTGGCATCTTCCGTCAGCAGAAATTATATGCTAAATTCTCTAAGTGTGAGTTCTGGTTGACTTCTGTGGCATTCTTGGGCCATATTATCGGCGCAGATGGTATTCGGGTTGACACGCAGAAGATTGAGGCTGTGCAGAATTGGCCCAGGCCTACTACACCGACAGAGGTGCGTAGTTTTCTTGGATTGGCTGGGTATTACCGCAGGTTCGTGGAGGATTTCTCTTCTATTTCAGCACCACTGACGAGGCTTACCCAGAAAGCAGCAAAATTCCAGTGGACAGATGCTTGCGAGCGCAGCTTTCAGATGCTGAAGGAGAGATTGATTACAGCACCAGTTTTGGCTCTTCCAGAGGGATCTGACGGGTATGTTGTCTATTGTGACGCCTCTGGTATTGGGATAGGATGTGTATTGATGCAGCACGGTCGAGTCATAGCCTATGCTTCCCGGCAGCTCAGACCGCACGAGAAAAACTATCCCACTCATGATCTTGAGTTGGCCGCGGTGATTCATGCTCTGAAGATTTGGCGGCATTATTTATATGGGGTCCATGTTGATATCTATACGGACCATAAGAGTCTCCAGTATATTTTTAGACAGAAGGAACTAAATTTGCGGCAGCGGAGATGGCTTGAGTTACTAAAGGATTACGACGTTGATATTCTGTACCATCCGGGGAAAGCCAATGTGGTAGCTGATGCGCTTAGCCGCAAGTTCGTGGGCAGTCTGGCTGATGTTCCATCTGATAAGAGAGAATTGGTTCGTGATATTCATCAGCTGGCCAGCCTCGGAGTTCGTTTGGTGGATTCTGGAGATTCTGGGATTTCTGTTCGTCCAGTTGCTGAGTCATCTATTATTCAGGAGGTAAAGCAGCGCCAGTTTGAGGATCCTCTTTTGATTCAGTACAGAGATGTGGCCCTTAGTAAATCAAAGACTCAGTTTGAGATCTCGCCTGACGGAGTATTATTATATGACGGCAGATTCTGTGTACCGGACGTTGCGGGCTTACGGCGGCAGATTATGGGCGAGGCCCATAATGCACGGTATTCTGTTCATCCTGGTTCCACTAAAATGTATCGGGACCTCAGGTGTTTGTATTGGTGGGACGGCATGAAGAAAGATATTGCTGAGTTTGTTAGTCAGTGCCCGAACTGCCAGCAAGTTAAGATCGAGCATCAGAAGCCCGGTGGATTATTACAGGAGATGGAAATTCCAGCCTGGAAATGGGAGATGATTAATATGGATTTTGTTGTTGGATTACCGCGCACTCCACGCAGGTACGACTCTATCTGGGTTGTTGTTGACAGGCTGACGAAATCAGCCCATTTCCTTCCGGTTTGGACTACTTATTCGGCTGAGGACTATGCCAGATTGTATATCAGAGAGATAGTCAGACTTCACGGAGTCCTGATATCTATTATTACTGACCGAGGTACCCAGTTTACAGCAAATTTCTGGAGGGATTAGGGACTCAGGTGAGTCTCAGTACAGCTTTTCACCCTCAGTCCGACGGGCAGGCCGAGCGCACTATTCAGACGCTCGAAGATATGTTGCGGGCCTGCGTTATTGATTTCAGGGGCAGCTGGGATGATCATTTGCCGCTTATTGAGTTTGCCTATAATAACAGTTATCACTCCAGCATCCAGATGGCTCCGTACGAGGCCCTTTATGGCAGGAGATGCAGGTCTCCTATTGGCTGGTTTGACGTGGGCGAGACTAAGTTGATTGGGCCAGATGTGATCCAGGAAGCTGTAGATAAGGTAAAGCTTATTCGAGAACGATTATTGGCTGCTCAGAGTCGACAGAAAGCTTATGCAGATAGACGACGTCGACCGTTAGAGTTCCGGATTGGCGACTGGGTATTCCTGAAGGTGTCACCCATGAAGGGTGTCATGAGATTCGGTAGAAAGGGTAAGTTGAGCCCCCGGTACATTGGGCCGTATCAGATCGTGCGAAAGATAGGCGAGGTCGCCTATGAGCTAGACTTACCATCCGACTTGGAGGCCGTACACCCGGTGTTTCATGTGTCTATGTTGCGGAAATGCATTGGTGATCCTGCCAGGATATTCCCAGTTGATGACATTCAGGTGACGGAGCAGCTATCTTATGACGAGCAGCCAATAGCTATTCTGGATCGTCAGGTGAGGAGATTGCGCACTAAAGAGGTGCCTTTGGTCAAGGTTCTGTGGCGCAATAACAATCGGGAAGAGATGACTTGGGAGGCGGAGAACGAGATGAAGAAGAGATTCCCCCATTTATTCCCTACGCCTCCTGTATTCTAGATTCTCGTATTTGTTGTATTAATGAACGGATGGACCATGTGTGCTATATATAAGAATGGTTTTCCCGTTATGCTTGTGAGCCTTCATAAGATTTGTTTAACATTCAGGGACGAATGTTCTTAAGGGGGGGAGAATGTTAGGCCCCGTGTTTTCGTACAATTGGAAATCGTGAAATAATTACGACTTGTGGATTATAAGGACATATTTTAATTTTTGTGAATATGACTATGTTGGTTGTGAAATCTTTAATGCTAAGACCTCGGGGAAGGCCGAGGATAAGAATTGGAATTTCGGAAATTAGTTTCGGGAATTACAAATCGGGACTTTTCAAGAAGTGGGCCCAAGAAATAAAAAGATTACAATTGAAGCCCAAGCAAGAGAAGGGGCCGGCCAAGCCCATTTTCAAAAGGGTCATGTGCTATGCACATGACCCCAAATGGATATATACTAGGAAGTCTTAGCAATTCAAGAACAAAAATCAAAGAACTCACAAAAAAAAGGGGTTTCGGCCGAAGTCCAAAGAGAAAAGAAGAGAAAAATTCCAAGCTTGTGTGGTGACTCAAAAATCTTGGTTTCTACATAATTGTGAAGTACTCAAGACCCTCTTCAACGGGGTATAATTAGTTTGGCACAAGAACGACGTTTTCGACAAGTCGGGTTTTCAAAGAAAGGTAAGAATTTTGCCCTTGATTGATATATAATTGATATGAATATGTTAAGGAGTGGGAGTAGATGGGAATCCCATAGTTTTGATGCAAATAGGAAGTCGTGGGTGTGTGTGTGTAGTGTGTATTAGCCGTGAGTTATGGAAGAAAGAAATGGGTTGAATTGATCTTGTTTAAGTTGGCATAATGTGTTGTTGTGACCCTTAGATCGTAATTGATTGATTGTTGAATTAAATTGGCGGTGGAAAACGAATTCGGATATTATCGGAAAGTGTATATCCTTGGTATTCTTATGTATATCAATGTATATTTTGGGGTGCTATAGACTTTAGATATGAATCTATAATGATATTGATGAATTCGGAATGAAACGACGTTAGTTAGAATGTTCGTCGTGAAATTTTGATATTTTGAAGAACTATGGAAACTAATTGATTTTGGTGCAATTTCGTGTATGTCTTAGGTTGTAATTGGAATGTGTTTGACTAATGTTGTATAGGTAAATTAATACAATTATGTGGATATAGAATTGGAGTTTTGAAAGTTTGAATGGAAGTTGCCAACTTAGATAACAAAGTAGAACTCTAAAGCTAGAATGGTGTGATTGTTGTTTATATTGTTTTGGTTGATGTGTGGGATGTTGTGGTTGGTTAATTTGAGCCGAGCTACGCCTCGGGGATGTTAGATTTATAGGGGAAATGCTGCCGAAATTTCGGTAGGCAAATATGGAGTTAAAGGCATTTTGAGCCTAAGAATCTCAATTGGTAACTTTGACCATTTGCAGATTTTTGACGAAACGGGGCGGGACTTTTGGAAGGGCTTACGACGTCTGTGAGGTATGTAAAGCTTCCCAATTCTTTATTTGGCATATCTTAGTGTGTTAGTTGAATATGAGACCTTCCGGAGCATTTCTGCTCCTCGAAACCCGATCCACAGGAAAGTTACTATTCATTCAATTCGATTGAAGCCTAAAGGCTCCCTTTTGGCTAGAATGCCATTATTCGTCCGAAACCTATCGAAATGTGGTCGGGTAACCTAGAAATGATTATGTATGACCCTTGGCACATTACTGCTCGTAAAAATATGTTCGCCACCTCACTTCGACTCGAGGTGGGTCCGCTACCCCAAAATGCCCGATTTGCCCTTCGGGCCATCTTTGAGAATAGAGTTGAACGTACCACTTCTGATCTTTGGAACATCCTTCCACGGGGTATGTTTGGACTATTCGATGCACTAATCCAGGTTTTGAACTATATGGACCATTTTGGAATCGTTTTGCAAAATGAAACCTTATGTCGACTAAGTATTCGACTATTTTGTAATAGGATATGATTTATGAGTTTACTTTGTTTTGAAACACTATTTTGAAATACGATTTGCATTTGTTTGCTCACGACTCCGCTCGTGCCTTATTATGACTTCGTTCACCGGTTCCCGGGCCGGTTTTGATTCGTGCGCCTTATGACAATTCGGCCTTATGCTGTGTTACGGTTCCCGAGGCTTCGCCATAGGGCCGGGTTCCGTTTGGAGTTATGCTGTGATATGGCTCGTGATGCGATACGCTCACCGATGATTATGATTATGTTCGGGGATGTACGGAGATTTGAAACCTTCTGGTGTTATGCTGTGTGTGGCGCCAGCGTCGGAGTGGCGACCACGTTCTTAAGCGTTTGCATGATTTTGTTTGCATAAAATACATGTATATGGTTTCGATACAAATTTTGACATACCAGTTTGTATCCCACTTTGACATTTGATTTGCTTTTGGTTTTGATCCATAATTCTGTACTCCGTGCTTTACATACTCAGTATATATTTCGTACTGACCCCCTTTCCTCGGGGGCTGCGTTTTATGTCCGCAGGTGCAGATATCGGTGATCCTCCGCAGTAGACTTCACTTCTTGCTATTTCGGAGTACTCTTACTGGGTCCGGAGTCCACTCTTGGTACAGACTCCTCTACTCTGTATATACTTTGTATATTTGACAGTTTGGGTACGGCGGGGCCCTGTCTCGCCTTATGTTATGTTTTGAATTCGTAGAGGCCTGTAGTCATCTTTGTGGGGCGAGGGTCCTATGTGTTTATTGTCTGATTTTGCTTTCGGGTCTTAAAGCGGTCTGTTTGATATGATGGCCCCAAATGGCCCTTTTGTATATATTTGTATTTTGACCGGCGATGTCTATTCCGCCGCATTGTTTGAGTTTGATTTGATATGACCGCTTAAGACATATTCTCGATATAAATTATGTTTGATATAACTTCTTGAAAATTCTGAAATAAGTTTGGATTCGGAAATGAATATGCGATTTGGTCTGGGTACCCAGGTAGGGTGCCAGTCGCGGCCCACGGGGCTGGGTCGTGACATATATATATATATATATATATATATATATATATATATATATATATGGTGTATGGGGAAAGGGTGAGGCGTTATTTACGCATTACCACCTGATCAACTGGTGGTATGTTTTATGGAATATTTTGGTATTGATGATGATGTTGTTCATCTTGGTGCTATTGTAGCAGTTGTTTTGTTGGTATTGCGATTTCGGGCTAGGGATATAAACAAGAGAGATGCTGCCCGAATTTCGGCAGATTCTAAAAGGGATTTCATTTGAAGGCTTAAAACAAGTATATGACAATAAGCCTAATAATAGTGCAACTGCTTTTATATATGGATTGCGAGACCTGAAGTAAGTTGGGAAGTCGAGAAATTACCTGCCAGGTATCTTAAGGCTTTGCCTTTCTTTCTTTTTGGCATGATTCTATGATATGAGCGAACAACGAGTAAACGAGCTTCCATATTACTCTACTCTTAGAAGCACTAGGAGTACTTTGGTCTTTGATGTTCCTGTACCCTTCTTATCATTGTCCCTTCTGTTCATGGGTCCTGAGTTGTGTATCATGATTTTGTTAGTTCACATTTATGTGTTGCATTCAGTTTCATATATGCATATAGATCCGTGACCAGAAGGCGTTATATACGCGTATAATATGTATATTATATATATATATATATATATATATGGGGTATGGGGAAAGGGTGAGACGTTATTTACGCAGTACGACCTGATCAACTGGTGGTATGTTTTATGGAATATTTTGGTATTGATGATGATGTTGTTGATGTTGGTGCTATTGTAGCAGTTGTTTTGTTGGTATTGCGATTTCGGGCTAGGGATATAAACAAGGGAGATGCTGCCCGAATTTCGGCAGGTTCTAAAAGGGATTTCATTTGAAGGCTTAAAACAAGTATATGACAATAAGCCTAATAATAGTGCAACTGCTTTTATATGTAGATTGCGAGACCGGAAGTAAGTTGGGAAGTCGAGAAATTATCTTCCAGGTATCTTAAGGCTTTCCCTTTCTTTCTTTTTGGCATGATCCTATGATATGAGCGAACAACGAGTAAACGAGCTTCCACATTACTCTATTCTTAGAAGCACTAGGAGTACTTTAGTCTTTGATGTTCCTTTACCCCTCTTATGATTGTCCCTTCTGTTCATGGGTCCTGAGTTGTGTATCATGATTAGGTTAGTTCACATTTATGCGTTGCATTCAGTTACATATATGCATATAGATCTGTGACCAGAAGGCGTTATATACGCGTATATTATGTATATTATATATATATATATGGGGTATGGGGAAAGGGTGAGGCGTTATTTACGCATTATTACCAGATCAGCTGGTGGTATGTTTTATGGAATATTTTGGTATTGATGATGATGATGTTAATGTTGGTGCTATTGTAGTTGTTGTTTTGTTGGAATTGTGATTTCGGGCTAGGGATATAAACAAGGGAGATGCTGCCCGAATTTCGGCAGATTCTAAAAGGGATTTCATTTGAAGGCTTAAAACAAGTATATGACAATAAGACTAATAATAGTGCGACTGCTTTTATATGTAGATTGCGAGACCAGAAGTAAGTTGGGATGTCGAGAAATTATCTTCCAGGTATGTTAAGGCTTTCTCTTTCTTTCTTTTTGGCATGATCCTATGATATGAGCGAACAACGAGTAAACGAGCTTCCATATTACTCTACTCTTAGAAGCACTAGGAGTACTTTAGTCTTTGATGTTCCTGTACCCTTCTTATGATTGTCCCTTCTGTTCATGGGTCCTGAGTTGTGTATCATGATTATGTTAGTTCACATTTATGCGTTGCATTCAGTTACATATATGCATATAGATCTGTGACCAGAAGGCGTTATATACGCGTATATTATGTATATGTACACACACACAAACACACACACACACACATATATGGAATATTTTGGTATTGATGATGATGTTGTTGATGTTGGTGCTATTGTAGCAGTTGTTTTGTTGGTATTGCGATTTCAGGCTAGGGATATAAACAAGGGAGATGCTGCCCGAATTTCGGCAGATTCTAAAAGGGATTTCATTTGAAGGCTTAAAACAAATATTTGACAATAAGCCTAATAATAGTGCAACTGCTTTTATATGTGGATTGCGAGACCTGAAGTAAGTTGGGAAGTCGAGAAATTATCTTGCAGGTATCTTAAGGCTTTGCCTTTCTTTCTTTTTGGCATGATCCTATGATATGAGCGAACAACGCGTAAACGAGCTTCCATATTACTCTACTCTTAGAAGCACTAGGAGTACTTTGGTCTTTGATGTTCCTGTACCCTTCTTATCATTGTCCCTTCTGTTCATGGGTCCTGAGTTGTGTATCATGATTTTGTTAGTTCACATTTATGCGTTGCATTCATTTACATATATGCATATTGATCCGTGACCAGAAGGCGTTATATACGCGTATATTATGTATATTATATATATATATATGGGGTATGGGGAAAGGGTGAGACGTTATTTACGCATTACCACCTGATCAACTGGTGGTATGTTTTATGGAATATTTTGGTATTGATGATGATGTTGTTGATGTTGGTGCTATTGTAGCAGTTGTTTTGTTGGTATTGTGATTTCGGGCTAGGGATATAAACAAGGGAGATGCTGCCCGAATTTCGGCAGATTCTAAAAGGGATTTCATTTGAAGGCTTAAAACAAGTATATGACAATAAGACTAATAATAGTGCGACTGCTTTTATATGTAGATTGCGAGACCAGAAGTAAGTTGGGATGTCGAGAAATTATCTTCCAGGTATATTAAGGCTTTCTCTTTCTTTCTTTTTGGCATGATCCTATGATATGAGCGAACAACGAGTAAACGAGCTTCCATATTACTCTACTCTTAGAAGCACTAGGAGTACTTTAGTCTTTGATGTTCCTGTACCCTTCTTATGATTGTCCCTTCTGTTCATGGGTCCTGAGTTGTGTATCATGATTATGTTAGTTCACATTTATGCGTTGCATTCAGTTACATATATGCATATAGATCTGTGACCAGAAGGCGTTATATACGCGTATATTATGTATATGTACACACACACAAACACACACACACACACATATATGGAATATTTTGGTATTGATGATGATGTTGTTGATGTTGGTGCTATTGTAGCAGTTGTTTTGTTGGTATTGCGATTTCAGGCTAGGGATATAAACAAGGGAGATGCTGCCCGAATTTCGGCAGATTCTAAAAGGGATTTCATTTGAAGGCTTAAAACAAATATTTGACAATAAGCCTAATAATAGTGCAACTGCTTTTATATGTGGATTGCGAGACCTGAAGTAAGTTGGCAAGTCGAGAAATTATCTTGCAGGTATCTTAAGGCTTTGCCTTTCTTTCTTTTTGGCATGATCCTATGATATGAGCGAACAACGCGTAAACGAGCTTCCATATTACTCTACTCTTAGAAGCACTAGGAGTACTTTGGTCTTTGATGTTCCTGTACCTTTCTTATCATTGTCCCTTCTGTTCATGGGTCCTGAGTTGTGTATCATGATTTTGTTAGTTCACATTTATGCGTTGCATTCATTTACATATATGCATATTGATCCGTGACCAGAAGGCGTTATATACGCGTATATTATGTATATTATATATATATATATGGGGTATGGGGAAAGGGTGAGACGTTATTTACGCATTACCACCTGATCAACTGGTGGTATGTTTTATGGAATATTTTGGTATTGATGATGATGTTGTTGATGTTGGTGCTATTGTAGCAGTTGTTTTGTTGGTATTGCGATTTCGGGCTAGGGATATAAACAAGGGAGATGCTGCCCGAATTTCGGCAGATTCTAAAAGGGATTTCATTTGAAGGCTTAAAACAAGTATATGACAATAAGCCTAATAATAGTGCAACTGCTTTTATATGTAGATTGCGAGACCGGAAGTAAGTTGGGAAGTCGAGAAATTATCTTCCAGGTATCTTAAGGCTTTCCCTTTCTTTCTTTTTGGCATGATCCTATGATATGAGCGAACAACGAGTAAACGAGCTTCCATATTACTCTACTCTTAGAAGCACTAGGAGTACTTTAGTCTTTGATGTTCCTGTACCCCTCTTATGATTGTCCCTTCTGTTCATGGGTCCTGAGTTGTGTATCATGATTATGTTAGTTCACATTTATGCGTTGCATTCAGTTACATATATGCATATAGATCTGTGACCAGAAGGCGTTATATACGCGTATATTATGTATATATATATATATGGGGTATGGGGAAAGGGTGAGGCGTTATTTACGCATTTCTACCAGATCAGCTGGTGGTATGTTTTATGGAATATTTTGGTATTGATGATGATGATGTTAATGTTGGTGCTATTGTAGTTGTTGTTTTGTTGGAATTGTGATTTCGGGCTAGGGATATAAACAAGGGAGATGCTGCCCGAATTTCGGCAGATTCTAAAAGGGATTTCATTTGAAGGCTTAAAACAAGTATATGACAATAAGCCTAATAATAGTGCGACTGCTTTTATATGTAGATTGCGAGACCAGAAGTAAGTTGGGATGTCGAGAAATTATCTTCCAGGTATGTTAAGGCTTTCTCTTTCTTTCTTTTTGGCATGATCCTATGATATGAGCGAACAACGAGTAAACGAGCTTCCATATTACTCTACTCTTAGAAGCACTAGGAGTACTTTAGTCTTTGATGTTCCTGTACCCTTCTTATGATTGTCCCTTCTGTTCATGGGTCCTGAGTTGTGTATCACGATTATGTTAGTTCACATTTATGCGTTGCATTTAGTTACATATATGCATATAGATCTGTGACCAGAAGGCGTTATATACGCGTATATTATGTATATATATACACACACACACACACACATATATATGGAATATTTTGGTATTGATGATGATGTTGTTGATGTTGGTGCTATTGTAGCAGTTGTTTTGTTGGTATTGCGATTTCGGGCTAGGGATATAAACAAGGGAGATGCTGCCCGAATTTCGGCAGATTCTAAAAGGGATTTCATTTGAAGGCTTAAAACAAGTATATGACAATAAGCCTAATAATAGTGCAACTGCTTTTATATGTGGATTGCGAGACCTGAAGTAAGTTGGGAAGTCGAGAAATTATCTTGCAGGTATCTTAAGGCTTTGCCTTTCTTTCTTTTTGGCATGATCCTATGATAAGAGCGAACAACGAGTAAACGAGCTTCCATATTACTCTACTCTTAGAAGCACTAGGAGTACTTTGGTCTTTGATGTTCCTGTACCCCTCTTATGATTGTCCCTTCTGTTCATGGGTCCTGAGTTGTGTATCATGATTATGTTAGTTCACATTTATGCGTTGCATTCATTTACATATATGCATATTGACCCGTGACCAGAAGACGTTATATACGCGTATATTATGTATATACACACACACACACACACACACACACATATATATATATATGGTGTATGGGGAAAGGGTGAGGCGTTATTTACGCATTACCACCTGATCAGCTGGTGGTATGTTTTATGGAATATTTTGGTATTGATGATGATGTTGTTGATGTTGGTGCTATTGTAGCAGTTGTTTTGTTGGTATTGCGATTTTTGGCTAGGGATATAAACAAGGGAGATGCTGCCCGAATTTCGGCAGATTCTAAAAGGGATTTCATTTGAAGGCTTAAAACAAGTATATGACAATAAGACTAATAATAGTGCGACTGCTTTTATATGTAGATTGCGAGACCAGAAGTAAGTTGGGAAGTCGAGAAATTATCTTCCAGGTATGTTAAGGCTTTCTCTTTCTTTCCTTTTGGCATGATCCTATGATATGAGCGAACAACGAGTAAACGAGCTTCCATATTACTCTACTCTTAGAAGCACTAGGAGTACTTTAGTCTTTGATGTTCCTGTACCCTTCTTATGATTGTCCCATCTGTTCATGGGTCCTGAGTTGTGTATCATGACAATAAGATAAGCCTAATAATAGTGCAACTGCTTTTATATGTGGATTGCGAGACCTGAAGTAAGTTGGGAAGTCGAGAAATTATCTTCCAGGTATCTTAAGGCTTTGCCTTTCTTTCTTTTTGGCATGATCCTATGATATGAGCGAACAACGAGTAAACGAGCTTCCATATTACTCTACTCTTAGAAGCACTAGGAGTACTTTAGTCTTTGATGTTCCTGTACCCCTCTTATGATTGTCCCTTCTGTTCATGGGTCCTGAGTTGTGTATCATGATTATGTTAGTTCACATTTATGCGTTGCATTAATTTACAAATATGCATATTGACCCGTGACCAGAAGACGTTATATACGCGTATATTATGTATATTTACATATATATGTATATATACATATATATATATATATGGTGTATCGGGAAAGGGTGAGGCGTTATTTACGCATTACCACCTGATCAGCTGGTGGTATGTTTTATGGAATATTTTTGTATTGATGATGATGTTGTTGATGTTGGTGCTATTGTAGCATTTGTTATATTGGTATTGCGATTTCGGGCTAGGGATATAAACAAGGGAGATGCTGCCCGAATTTCGGCAGATTCTAAAAGGGATTTTATTTGAAGGCTTAAAACAAATATTTGACAATAAGCCTAATGATAGTGCAACTGCTTTTATATGTAGATTGCGAGACCAGAAGTAAGTTGGGAAGTTGAGAAATTATCTTCCAGGTATGTTAAGGCTTTCGCTTTCTTTCTTTTTGGCATGATCCTATGATATGAGCGAACAACGAGTAAACGAGCTTCCATATTACTCTACTCTTAGAAGCACTAGGAGTACTTTAGTCTTTGATGTTCCTGTACCCCTCTTATGATTGTCCCTTCTGTTCATGGGTCCTGAGTTGTGTATTATGATTATGTTAGTTCACATTTATGCGTTGCATTCAGTTACATATATGCATATAGATCTGTGACCAGAAGGCGTTATATACGCGTATATTATGTATATTATATATATATATATATATATATATATATATATATATATATATATATATATGGGGTATGGGGAAAGGGTGAGGCGTTATTTACGCATTACTACCAGATCAGCTGGTGGTATGTTTTATGGAATATTTTGGTATTGATGATGATGATGTTAATGTTGGTGCTATTGTAGTTGTTGTTTTGTTGGAATTGAGATTTCGGGCTAGGGATATAAACAAGGGAGATGGTGCCCGAATTTCGGCAGATTCTAAAAGGGATTTCATTTGAAGGCTTAAAACAAGTATATGACAGTAAGCCTAATAATAGTGCGACTGCTTTTATATGTAGATTGCGAGACCAGAAGTAAGTTGGGATGTCGAGAAATTATCTTCCAGGTATGTTAAGGCTTTCTCTTTCTTTCTTTTTGGCATGATCCCATGATATGAGCGAACAACGAGTAAACGAGCTTCCATATTACTCTACTCTTAGAAGCACTACGAGTACTTTAGTCTTTGATGTTCCTGTACCCTTCTTATGATTGTCCCTTCTGTTCATGGGTCCTGAGTTGTGTATCATGATTATGTTAGTTCACATTTATGCGTTGCATTCAGTTACATATATGCATATAGATCTGTGACCAGAAGGCGTTATATACGCGTATATTATGTATATGTACACACACACACACACACACACATATATATGGAATATTTTGGTATTGATGATGATGTTGTTGATGTTGGTGCTATTGTAGCAGTTGTTTTGTTGGTATTGCGATTTCGGGCTAGGGATATAAACAAGGGAGATGCTGCCCGAATTTCGGCAGATTCTAAAAGGGATTTCATTTGAAGGCTTAAAACAAATATTTGACAATACGTCTAATAATAGTGCAACTGCTTTTTTATGTGGATTGCGAGACCTGAAGTAAGTTGGGAAGTCGAGAAATTATCTTGCAGGTATCTTAAGGCTTTGCCTTTCTTTCTTTTTGGCATGATCCTATGATATGAGCGAACAACGAGTAAACGAGCTTCCATATTACTCTACTCTTAGAAGCACTAGGAGTACTTTGGTCTTTGATGTTCCTGTACCCTTCTTATCATTGTCCCTTCTGTTCATGGGTCCTGAGTTGTGTATCATGATTTTGTTAGTTCACATTTATGCGTTGCATTCATTTACATATATGCATATTGATCCGTGACCAGAAGGCGTTATATACGCGTATATTATGTATATTATATATATATATATATATGGGGTATGGGGAAAGGGTGAGACGTTATTTACGCATTACCACCTGATCAACTGGTGGTATGTTTTATGGAATATTTTGGTATTGATGATGATGTTGTTGATGTTGGTGCTATTGTAGCAGTTGTTTTGTTGGTATTGCGATTTCGGGCTAGGGATATAAACAAGGGAGATGCTGCCCGAATTTCGGCAGATTCTAAAAGGGATTTATTTCATTTGAAGGCTTAAAACAAGTATATGACAATAAGCCTAATAATAGTGCAACTGCTTTTATATGTAGATTGCGAGACCGGAAGTAAGTTGGGAAGTCGAGAAATTATCTTCCAGGTATCTTAAGGCTTTCCGTTTCTTTCTTTTTGGCATGATCCTATGATATGAGCGAACAACGAGTAAACGAGCTTCCATATTACTCTACTCTTAGAAGCACTAGGAGTACTTTAGTCTTTGATGTTCCTGTACCCTTCTTATGATTGTCCCTTCTGTTCATGGGTCCTGAGTTGTGTATCATGATTATGTTAGTTCACATTTATGCGTTGCATTCAGTTACATATATGCATATAGATCTGTGACCAGAAGGCGTTATATACGCGTATATTATGTATATTATGTATATACACACACACACACACACATCAACTGGTGGTATGTTTTATGGAATATTTTGGTATTGATGATGATGTTGTTGATGTTGGTGCTATTGTAGCAGTTGTTTTGTTGGTATTGCAATTTCGGGCTAGGGATATAAACAAGGGAGATGCTGCCCGAATTTCGGCAGATTCTAAAAGGGATTTATTTCATTTGAAGGCTTAAAACAAGTATATGACAATGCCTAATAATAGTGCAACTGCTTTTATATGTAGATTGCGAGACCGGAAGTAAGTTGGGAAGTCGAGAAATTATCTTGCAGGTATCTTAAGGCTTTCCCTTTCTTTCTTTTTGGCATGATCCTATGATATGAGCGAACAACGAGTAAACGAGCTTCCATATTACTCTACTCTTAGAAGCACTAGGAGTACTTTAGTCTTTGATGTTCCTGTACCCTTCTTATGATTGTCCCTTCTGTTCATGGGTCCTGAGTTGTGTATCATGATTATGTTAGTTCACATTTATGCGTTGCATTCAGTTACATATATGCATATAGATCTGTGACCAGAAGGCGTTATATACGTGTATATTATGTATATACACACACACACACACACACATATATATGGAATATTTTGGTATTGATGATGATGTTGGTGCTATTGTAGCAGTTGTTTTGTTGGTATTGCGATTTCGGGCTAGGGATATAAACAAGGGAGATGCTGCCCGAATTTCGGCAGATTCTAAAAGGGATTTCATTTGAAGGCTTAAAACAAGTATATGACAATAAGACTAATAATAGTACGACTGCTTTTATATGTAGATTGCGAGACCAGAAGTAAGTTGGGAAGTCGAGAAATTATCTTCCAGGTATGTTAAGGCTTTCTCTTTCTTTCCTTTTGGCATGATCCTATGATATGAGCGAACAACGAATAAACGAGCTTCCATATTACTCTACTCTTAGAAGCACTAGGAGTACTTTAGTCTTTGATGTTCCTGTACCCTTCTTATGATTGTCCCATCTGTTCATGGGTCCTGAGTTGTGTATTATGACAATAAGCCTAATAATAGTGCAACTGCTTTTATATGTGGATTGCGAGACCTGAAGTAAGTTGGGAAGTCGAGAAATTATCTTCCAGGTATCTTAAGGATTTGCCTTTCTTTCTTTTTGGCATGATCCTATGATATGAGCGAACAACGAGTAAACGAGCTTCCATATTACTCTACTCTTAGAAGCACTAGGAGTACTTTAGTCTTTGATGTTCCTGTACCCCTCTTATGATTGTCCCTTCTGTTCATGGGTCATGAGTTGTGTATCATGATTATGTTAGTTCACATTTATGCGTTGCATTCATTTACAAATATGCATATTGACCCGTGACCAGAAGACGTTATATACGCGTATATTATGTATATTTACATATATATGTATATATACATATATATATATATATGGTGTATCGGGAAAGGGTGAGGCGTTATTTACGCATTACCACCTGATCAGCTGGTGGTATGTTTTATGGAATATTTTGGTATTGATGATGATGTTGTTGATGTTGGTGCTATTGTAGCATTTGTTTTGTTGGTATTGCGATTTCGGGCTAGGGGATATAAACAAGGGAGATGCTGCCCGAATTTCGGCAGATTCTAAAAGGGATTTTATTTGAAGGCTTAAAACAAATATTTGACAATAAGCCTAATGATAGTGCAACTGCTTTTATATGTAGATTGCGAGACCAGAAGTAAGTTGGGAAGTTGAGAAATTATCTTCCAGGTATGTTAAGGCTTTCCCTTTCTTTCTTTTTGGCATGATCCTATGATAGGAGCGAACAACGAGTAAACGAGCATCCATATTACTCTACTCTTAGAAGCACTAGGAGTACTTTAGTCTTTGATGTTCCTGTACCCCTCTTATGATTGTCCCTTCTGTTCATGGGTCCTGAGTTGTGTATCGTGATTATGTTAGTTCACATTTATGCGTTGCATTCATTTACAAATATGCATATTGACCCATGACCAGAAGACGTTATATACGCGTATATTATGTATATTTACATATATATGTATATATACATATATATATATATATATATGGTGTATCGGGAAAGGGTGAGGCGTTATTTACGCATTACCACCTGATCAGCTGGTGGTATGTTTTATGGAATATTTTGGTATTGATGATGATGTTGTTGATGTTGGTGCTATTGTAGCATTTGTTTTGTTGGTATTGCGATTTCGGGCTAGGGATATAAACAAGGGAGATGCTGCCCGAATTTCGGCAGATTCTAAAAGGGATTTTATTTGAAGGCTTAAAACAAATATTTGACAATAAGCCTAATGATAGTGCAACTGCTTTTATATGTAGATTGCGAGACCAGAAGTAAGTTGGGAAGTTGAGAAATTATCTTCCAGGTATGTTAAGGCTTTCCCTTTCTTTCTTTTTGGCATGATCCTATGATATGAGCGAACAACAAGTAAACGAGCTTCCATATTACTCTACTCTTAGAAGCACTAGGAGTACTTTAGTCTTTGATGTTCCTGTACCCTTCTTATGATTGTCCCATCTGTTCATGGGTCCTGAGTTGTGTATTATGATTATGTTAGTTCACATTTATGCGTTGCATTCAGTTACATATATGCATATAGATCTGTGACCAGAAGGCGTTATATACGCGTATATTATGTTTATTATATATATATATATATATATATATATATATATATATATATATATATATATATATATATATATATATATATATATATATGGGGTATGGGGAAAGGGTGAGGCGTTATTTACGCATTACTACCAGATCAGCTTGTTAGGCCCCGTGTTCTCGTACAATTGGAAATCGAGAAATAATTATGACTCGGGTGTTAGAAGGACATAAATTAATTTTTGAGAATATGACTATGTTGGTTATGGAGTCTTTAATGTTAAGACATCGGGAAAGTCCAAGGGGAAATTTGGAACTTCGTGAATTAGTTTCGGGAATTACAAAGCGAGGCGTTTCTTGAATTGGGCCAAGAAGATGTAACATAAAAAGAGGCCCAATAAGTGAAGGGTGGCCGGCCTTATGTAGGCCCAAATCAATTAGGTGGAGGTCATGTGCATAGCACATGACCCTTAAGTGGATATATATCACTTGCACTTGGTAATTTTCAAGATAAGAGAACAAAATCAAGAACACCCCAAAGAAGAGGCATTCAGCCGAACCAAAAAGGGAAAGAAAGAAAAAAATTCCAAGCTTGTGTGTGATCCAAAAATCCTAGTTTCTACATATTTGTGAAGTACTCAAGACGCTCTCCGACGTGGTATAATTAGCTTGGCACGAGGACGACGTTTTCGACAAGTCGGGTTTTCAAGAAAAGGTGAGAATTTCTTACCCTTTTATGTTATAGAATTGATGTGAATGTGTTAAGCATTGGAAGTAGATGGAGATCCCGTAATTTTAACGTAAATAGAAAGTCGTGGGTGTGTGTGTGTAGTGTGTTTGGCCGTGAGTATGGAAGGAAAGAAATGGCTTGAATTGACCTTGTTTGAGTTGGCATAATGTGTTGTTGTGACCCTTAGATCGTAATTGATTGATTGTTGAATTAAATTGGCGGTGGAAAACGAATTCGGATGTTATCGGAAAGTATATATCCTTGGTATCTTTATGTATATCAATGTATATTTTGGGTACTAGAGACTTTAGATACGACTTTTTAATGATATGGAGGAATTCGGAATGAAACTACGTGAGTTAGAATGTTCGTAAGTGCATTTTAGATGTTTTGAAGAATTTGGGAAATAATGGATTTTTTATGCAATTTCGTGTATGGCATGGTTTGTAATTAGAATGTGATTGTATAAGTTTGAATGTGGGAATACATACAATTATGTAGGTATAGAATTGGAGTTGTGAAAGTTTGAATGAAAAGTTGCCAACTTAGGAAGTCATGAAAAACTTTGAAACTAGAATGGTGTTATTGTTGTTTGTTTTGGTTGTTGATGTGTGGGCTGTTGTAGTTGGTTAATTTGAGCCGAGCTGTGCCTCGGGGATGTTAGATTTATAGGGGAAGTGCTGCCGAAATTTCGGTAGGCAATTGTGAAGTTAAAGGCATTTCTAAGCCTAAGGATCTCATTTGGTAACTTTGACCATTTGCAGATTTTTTGACGAAACGGGACGAGACATTTGGAAGAGCTTACGACGTCTGTGAGGTATGTAAAGTCTCCCACTCTTTCATTTGGCATATCTTAGTGTGTCAGTCGAATAGGAGACCTTTCGGAGCATTTCTGCTCCTCGAAACCCGATCCACAGAAAAGTTACTATTCATTCAATTCTATTGAAGCCTAAAGGCTCCAATTTGGCTAGAATGCCACTATTCGTCCGAAACCTATCGAAATGTGGTCGGGTAACCTAGGAATGATAATGTATGACCTTTGGCATATAAATGCTCGTAGAAACACGTTCGCCACCTCACTTCGACTCGAGGTGGGCCCGCTACCCCAAAATGCCCGATTTGCCCTTCGGGCCACCTTTGATAATAAATTTGTACATACTACTTCGGATCTTTGGAACATCCTCCTACGGGGTAGGTTTGGGCAATTCGATACGCTAACCTATATTTTGAATTATATGGACCATTTTGGAAACGTTTTGCGAAATGAAACTTTATGTCGACTAAGTATTCGACTATTTTGTAATATGATATGATTTATGAATTTACTTTGTTTTGAAACACTATTTTGAAATACGATTTGCATTTGTTTGCTCACGACTCCGCTCGTGCCTTATTATGACTTCGTTCGCCGGTTCCCGGGCCGGTTTTTGATTCGTGCGCTGTATGATAAATTCGGCTGTATGCTGTGTTACGGTTCCCGAGGCTTCGCCATAGGGCCCGGTTCCGTTCGGAGTTATGCTGTGATATGGCTCGGGATGCGATACGCTCACCGATGATTATGATTATGTTCGGGGATGTATGGAGATTTGAAACCTTCTGGTGTTATGCTGTGTGTGGCGTCAGCGTTGGAGTGGCGACCACGTTCCTAAGCGTTTGCATGATTTCATTTGCCATAGTATATACGTATATGATTTCGATACAGATTTTGACATACCAGTTTGTACCCCACTTTGACATTTGATTTGCTTTCGGTTTTGATCTATAATTCTGTACTCCGTGCTTTACATACTCAGTACATATTTCGTACTGACCCCCTTTCTTCGGGGGCTGCGTTTTATGCCCGCAGGTGCAGATATCGGTGATCCTCCGCAGTAGGCTTCACTTCTTGCTATTCCGGAGTACTCTTATCCGATCCGGAGTCCACTTTTGGTACAGACTCTTTTGTTTTGTATATATTTGGTATGTCTGACTATTTGGGTACGGCGGGGCCCTGTCTCGCCATATGTTATGTTTTGAATTCGTAGAGGCCTGTAGTCATCTTTGTGGGGCGAGGGTCCTATGTGTATATTGTATGATTTTGCTTTCGGGTCTTAAAGCGGTCTGTTTGATCTGATGGCCCCAAATGGCCCTTATGTATATATTTGTATTTTGACCGGCGATGCCTATTCCGCCGCTTTGTGTGAATTTGATTTGATATGACCGCTTAAGACATATTTTCGATATAAATTATGTTTGATATAATTTTTGTAAAATTCTGAAATAAATTTGAGTTCGGAAATGAATATGCGATTTGGTCTGGGTACCCAGGTAGGGTGCCAGTCGCGGCCCACGGGGCTGGGTCGTGACAAAAGTGGTATCAGAGCGGGTTTGTCCTTGGAATGTCTACAGGCCGTGTCTCGTAGAGTCTTGTTTATCGATGTGTTGTGCACCACATCTATAAACGGGAAGCTACAGGGCATTTAGGACGTTACTTTCTTTGTAATCTTAGATCGTGCGATAGAGCTGAGCTATTAGGATTATTTTGGTCTGACTCGCCCTTGTGTTTGCAGTGATGCCTCCGAAGAAGGCTACGGCGGCCCAGAAGGGCAAGGCGAGGATTGGAGAGACTAGCCAGGCACAGCGAGCTACCCGGGCTCGTGTTTATGATTTGCCTGAGGATGTGCCACAGTCTGAGGGGTCTGCTACACCCCCACCAGTACAGCCTGGAGTAGGACCTTCAGCAGCTCCAGAGGTCCGTGTACCCGCACCTGAGACTCCAGCTCCTCAGCCAGGGGCGGAGGATAGGACCCTGAGGGAGGCTGTACAGCTGTTGACTACACTGGTAGCAGGTCAGGCTCGCAGGCTGCGGGCGGAGGGACGACGATGATGATGACAGACGGGACAGTCTGAGAGTTCGGGAGTTTTTGCTATGTGCCCTCCAGAGTTCTTCGGGTCTAAGCCCGACGAGGACCCCCACGACTTTATTCGGGGGATGCGACGCTCACTGGACTTGGTCAGGGCTTCAGAGACTGAGTCAGTTGAGCTGGCTTCGCACCGGCTTCGAGATGTGGCCACCCACTGGTATGAGACTTGGGAGCTGTCTAGGGGAGAGGGTGCCCCTCCAGCCACTTGGGATCAGTTTGTGACAGCATTCACCCGCCACTTTTTGCCACCAGAGTTGCGGCGGGCACGGGCTGATCGATTTTTACGTCTGCAGCAGAGGGGTCGGAGTGTTCGCGAGTATAGCCTTGAGTTTGATTCTCTGGCACGATATGCACCGGCCGTGGTAGCAGATATGTCCGATCGGATGCACCGCTATGTTATGGGATTGGACCGGTATTTGGTAGACAGCTGTATGGCCGTATCACTGCAGGCAGACATGGATATTTCCCGGCTTCAGGCCTATGCGATGGGTATGGAGGGACCGTCGCAGATCTGATCCTGCTGGCAGAGATAGAGACAGGAGGCCGCCCAAGGAGGCTAGATCCGCGAGTTATTCAGCAGATTCTCGAGGCGGGACAGCCTCAGACGCAGCAGCAGTCTGATAGATATTTCCCTCCTTCCGGCCGGGGTACTCAGTCAGGTAGCCGGAGATTCGACAGTATGGGATCGTCTGGGGCCGGTCAGGGCTCCAGAGTGGCAGGATCGCAGGTATCAGGGGTCCCAGTCAGGCCAGACCACCTAGACCCCCGTTGTCCACATTGCGGGAAGTTCTCATCCCGGGGAGTGTTACCGAGCGACGGGAGCTTGTTTTCTTGTGGCGGTCAGGGCCCACTTTATGAGAGACTGCCCATTAGCCAGTGGTCGGGTAATGCGGCTCAGCAGACAGGGTCAGCCGGCCGGGTTCTTCCTCTGTTCCATCTGTTTGCACGCCCTGGAGGGCGGGGTATTCCAGCACCGGCAGGGCTGCGGTCGAGGCCGCGGTGGCGCTTCAGGTTCTAGCGGTCCCTCGAACCGCATATATGCTTTGGCCAGCCGCCAGGATCAGGAGGCTTCGCCAAACGTCGTCATAGTACATTACTGGTTTTCTCCAGATCTGTATATGCATTGATTGACCCTGGCTCTACTTTATCCTATATTTCCCCGCTCGTTGCTAGTAAGATTGGGATCGTGTCTGAGCCTATAGAGCCATTCGAGGTAGCTACGCCAGTGGGGATTTTATTGTAGCGAGACAGATCTATAGGGATTGTTCTGTGACCATTTATGATCGTACCACTAAGGCTGATTTGGTAGAGCTAGACATGTTTGAGTTTGACGTCATTATGGGTATGGACTGGTTGTCTTCCTGTTATGCTAATGTCGACTGCCAGAAAAAGGTAGTCCGTCTCCAGTTTCCGGGGGAACCAGTTATAGAGTGGTTCGGATCGACTGCATCGCCGAGGGGTAAGTTTATTTCATACCTCAAGGCTAAGAAGATGATCCAGAAGGGTTATATCTATCATTTGGTCGTGTGCACGATACTGCAGCAGAGGTACCTACCCTTCAGTCTGTTCCGGTCGTCAGTGAGTTTCCAGATGTTTTTCCTGACGAGCTTCCTGGCCTTCCGCCTGAGCGGGAGATTGATTTCTCTATTGAGTTGATGGATACGCAGCCTATATCTATTCCTCCCTATAGGATGGCACCAGCTGAGTTGAAGGAGTTGAAGGAGCAGCTGAAAGATTTGCTGGATAAGGGTTTTATCAGGCCCAGCACATCACCCTGGGGAGCGCCGGTATTGTTTGTCAGAAAGAAGGATGGGTCGTTGCGGATGTGTATTGACTACCGGCAGCTGAATAGGGTGACTATTAAGAATAAATATCCCCTTCCCGGATTGATGACTTGTTTGATCAGCTGCA
>NW_026843403.1:170108-236759 GCF_019175385.1 Lycium barbarum
TTGTTTTAAGCCTTCAAATGAAATCCCTTTTAGAATCTGCCGAAATTCGGGCAGCATCTCCCTTGTTTATATCCCTAGCCCGAAATCACAATACCAACAAAACAACAACTATAATAGCACCAACATCAGCAACATCATAATCAATACCAAAATATTCCATAAACATGCCACCAGCTGATCAGGTGTTAATGCGTAAATAACGCCTCACCCTTTCCTCATACACCATATATATATATGTATATATACATAATATACGCGTATATCACGTCTTCTGGTCACGGGTCAATATGCATATATGTAAATGAATGCAACGCATAAATGTGAACTAACATAATCATGATACACAACTCAGGACCCATGAACAGAAGGGACAATCATAAGAGGGGTACAGGAACATCAAAGACTAAAGTACTCCTAGTGCTTCTAAGAGTAGAGTAATATGGAAGCTCGTTTACTCGTTGTTCGCTCATATCATAGGATCATGCCAAAATGAAAGAAAGGGAAAGCCTTAACATACCTGGAAGATAATTTCTCGACATCCCAACTTACTTCCGGTCTCGCAATCTACATATAAAAGCAGTGGCACTATTATTAGTCTTATTGTCATATACTTGTTTTAAGCCTTCAAATGAAATCCCTTTTAGAATCTGCCGAAATTCGGGCAGCATCTCCCTTTTTTATATCCCTAGCCCGAAATCGCAATACCAACAAAACAACTGCTACAACAGCACCAACATCAACAACATCATCATCAATACAAAAATATTCCATAAAACATACCACCAGCTGATCAGGTGTTAATGCGTAAATAACGCCTCACCCTTTCCCCATACACCATATATATATATATGTATATATATATAATATACGCGTATATAACGTCTTCTGGTTACGGGTCAATATGCATATATGTAAATGAATGCAACGCATAAACGTGAACTAACATAATCATGATACACAACTCAGGACCCATGAACAGAAGGGACAATCATAAGAGGGGTACATGAACATCAAAGACTAAAGTACGCCTAGTGCTTCTAAGAGTAGAGTAATATGGAAGCTCGTTTACTCGTTGTTCGCTCATATCATAGGATCATGCCAAAAAGAAAGAAAGGGAAAGCCTTAACATACCTGGAAGACAATTTCTCGACTTCCCAACTTACTTCCGGTCTCGCAATCTACATACAAAAGGAGTCGCAATATTATTAGGCTTATTGTCAAATACTTGTTTTAAGACTTCAAATGAAATCCCTTTTAGAATCTGCCGAAATTCGGGCAGCATCTCCCTTGTTTATATCCCTAGCCCGAAATCACAATACCAACAAAACAACAACTACAATATCACCAACATCAGCAACATCACAATCAATACCAAAATATTCCATAAAACATACCACCAGCTGATCAGGTGGCAATGTGTAAATAACGCCTCACCCTTTCCCCGTACACTATATATATATATATGTTGATATACATATATATGTATATATACATAATATACGCGTATATAACGTCTTCTGGTCACGGGTCAATATGCATATATGTAAATGAATGCAACGCATAAATGTGAACTAACATAATCATGATACACAACTCAGGACCCATGAACAGAAGGGACAATCACAAGAGGGGTACAGGAACATCAAAGACTAAAGTACTCCTAGTGCTTCTAAGAGTAGAGTAATATGGAAGCTCCTTTACTCGTTGTTCCCTCATATCATAGGATCATCCCAAAAACAAAGAAAGGGAAAGCATTAACATACCTGGAAGATAATTTCTCGACTTCCCATCTTACTTCCGGTCTCGCAATCTACATATAAAAGCAGTCGCACTATTATTAGGCTTATTGTCATATACTTGTTTTAAGCCTTCAAATGAAATCCCTTTTAGAATCTGCCAAAATTCGGGCAGCATCTCCCTTGTTTATATCCCTAGCCCGAAATCGCAATACCAACAAAACAACTGCTACAATAGCACCAGCATCAACAACATCATCATCAATACAAAAATATTCCATAAACATACCACCAGCTGATCAGGTGGTAATACGTAAATAAGGCCTCACCCTTTCCCCATAGACCATATATATATATATGTATATATACATAATATACGCGTATATAACGTCTTCTGGTCACGGGTCAACATGCATATATCTAAATGAATGCAACGCATAAATGTGAACTAACATAATCATGATACACAACTCAGGGCCCATGAACAGATGGGACAATCATAAGAGGTGTACAGGAACATCAAAGACTAAAGTACTCCCAGTGCTTCTAAGAGTAGAGTAATATGGAAGCTCGTTTACTCGTCGTTCGCTCATATCATTGGATCATGCCAAAAAGAAAGAAAGGCAAAGCCTTAACATACCTGGAAGATAATTTCTCGACTTCCCAACTTACTTTCGGTCTCGCAATCTACATATAAAAGCAGTCGCACTATTATTAGGCTTATTGTCAAATACTTGTTTTAAGCCTTCAAATGAAATCCCTTTTAGAATCTGCCGAAATTCGGGCAGCATCTCCCTTGTTTATATCCCTAGTCCGAAATCACAATACCAATGTCACGACCCAGCCCCGTGGGCCGCGACTGGCGCCCTACCTGTGTGCCCAGACCGAATCACACATTCATTATAAGGTCCAAACTTATTTCCGAATTTTACGAAATCATATCAAACATAATTTATATGAAAATATGTCTTAAGCGGTCGCGCCAAATCAAAATACCATGTCAAATACAAACGGAGCGGCGGAATAGACATCGCCGGTCAAAAGTGTAAACATAAGTATAAGGGCCATTTGGGGCCATCATAACAAACAGACCGCTTTAAGACCAGAATTGAAATCAAACCAACATACACAGGACCCTTACCCCACATATATGACTACAGGCCTCTACGAATTCAAAACAAAGACATATGGCGAGACAGGGCCCCGCCGTACCCAAATAGTCAAATGCACAGAATATATTCAAAGCAAAAGGAGTCTGTACCAGAAGTGGACTCCGGATCAAAGAGGAGTACTCCGGAATAGCAAAGAGTGAAGCCTACTGTGGAGGATCACCGATATCTGCACCTGCGGGCATAAAACATAGCCCCCGAAGAAAGGGGGTCAGTACGAAATATGTACTGAGTATGTAAAGCACGGAGTACAGAAATATGGATCAAAGCAGAGAACAAACCAGATGACTAAGTGGAGTACAAATCGGTATGTCAAAATCCGTGTCAAAATCATATACGTATACATAATGCAAACGAAATCATGCAAACGCTTAGGAACGTGGTCGCCACTCCGACGCTGGCGCCACACACAGCATAACACCAGAAGGTTTCAAATCTCCGTACATCCCCGAACACAAACATAAACATAGGTGAGCGTATCGCATCACGAGCCATATCACAGCATAACTCCAAACGGAACCCGACCCTATGGCGAAGCCTCGGGAACCGTAACACAGCATACGGCCGAATTATCATAAGGCGCACGAATCAAAACCGGCCCGGGAACCGGTGAACGAAGTCATAATAAGGCACGAGCGGAGTCGTGAGCAAACAAATGCAAATCATACTTCAAAATAGTCTTTCAAAACAGAGTAATCGCATAAGTCATTTCATAATACAAAGTAATCGAATACTTAGTCGATATAAGGTTTCATTTCACAAAACGTTTCCAAAATAGTACGTATAGCTCAAAACGTAACTTAGCGCATCGTAATATCCAAAATATATCCCGTAGGAGGAAGTTCCAAAATCGAAAGTAGCATGTCAAACTTTATTCACAAAGATAGCCCAATAAGACAAATAGGGAGTTTCGGGGTATCGGGCCCACCTCGAGTCGAATTGAGGTGGCAAACATATTTATCGAACGTTTATAGGCCGAAAGGTCATACATAATCATTTCTAAGTTACCCGACCACATTTCGATAGGTTTCGGACGAGTGGTGGCATTCTAGCCAAAATAGAGCCCTTAGGCTTCAATTGAATTGAATGAATAGTAACTTTTCTGTGGATCGGGTTTCGAGGAGCAGAAATGCTCCGGAAGTTCTCATATTCGCCTATCATACTATGATATGCCAAACGAAGGAGTGGGAAGCTTTACATACCTTACAGACGTCGTATGCTCTCCCAAAAGTCAAGTCCCGTTTCGTCTGAAATCTGCAAATGGTCAAAGTTACCAATTGAGATTCTTAGGCTTAAAAATGCCTTTAACTTCATTTTTGCCTACCGAAATTTCGGCAGCATTTCCCCTATAAATCTAACATCCCCGAGACTTAGCTCGGCTCAAAATACATCAATACAACAGCCCACACATCATCAAACAACACAAGTAATAATCAAACCACTCTAGTTTCAAAGTTCTACTTTGTTACCTAAGTTGGCAACTTTCATTCAAACTTCCAAAACTCTAACTCTATATCTACATAATTGTATTCATTTCCTCATTCAAACTTATACAATCACATCCCAAATACAATCCAAGCCATACACGAAATTTCCCCAAAATCCATTACTTTCCATAATTCTTCAAAACATCAAAAATTCATGACGAACATTCTAACTTGCGTCGTTTCATTCCGAATTCATTAATATCAACTATAACTCATATTTAAAGTATTTAGCACCCTAAATATACAATGATATACACAATTATACCAAAGGTATACACTTTCCGATAATGTCCGAAATCATTTTCCAACGCCAATTTAATTCACTAACCAATCATTTACGTCCTAAATGTTATAACGACGCCACAAACCAACTAAACAAGATAAAATTCCCATACCTTTGCACTACATATAACTCACGGCCAACATACCATATAAACACACACCCATGGCTTTCTATATACATCAAAGTTACGGGATTCTCGTCTATTCTCAATCCTTGACATATTCATATCAATTCTATAACATAAAAGTGTAAGAATTCTCACCTTTTCTTGAAACCCCGACTTGTCGCAAACGTAGTTCTTGTGCCAAACTAATTATACCCCGTTGAAGAGGGTCTTGAGCACTTCACAACTATGTAGAGATTAGGATCTTTGGACTACAAACAAGGCTTGGAGAATTTTTTCTTTCTCTTCCCTTTTGCTTCGGCCGAACCCTCTTTTGTGGTGTTCTTTGATTTTTTTTGAGCTTTGTTTCTTGATAAGTCTAAGTGTGGATCATATATATCCACTTATAAGTGTCATGTGCTTAACACATGACATGAAAATGGGTTTGGGCCATGCCAAAGTGGCCGACCACCCCCATAGACTTGGGCTTCATTTTTTTTTGTCCATTTCTTGGCCCAATTCGTAAAAGTCCCGTTTTGTAATTCCCGAAACTAATTTTCAAAATTCCAAATTTACCCTCGGCCTTCCCCGATGTCTTAACATTAATGATTCCATAACCAACATAGTCACATCCACTAAAATCAAATTATTTCCATATAACACACAAATCGTAATTATTTCTCGATTTCCAATTATACGAAAACACGGGACATAATAACCAACAAAACAACAACTATAATAGCACCAACATCAGCAACATCATAATCCATACCAAAATATTCCATAAAACATGCCACCAGTTGATCAGGTGTTAATGCGTAAATAACGCCTCACCCTTTCCCCATACACCATATATATATATGTATATATACATAATATAAGCGTATATAACGTCTTCTGGTCACGGGTCAATATGCATATATGTAAATGAATGCAATGCATAAATGTGAACTAACATAATCATGATACACAACTCAGGACCCATGAACAGAAGGGACAATCATAAGAGGGGTACAGGAACATCAAAGACTAAAGTATTCCTAGTAATTCTAAGTGTAGAGTAATATGGAAGCTCGTTTACTCGTTGTTCGCTCATATCATAGGATCATACCAAAAAGAAAGAAAGGGAAAGCCTTAACATACCTGGAAGATAATTTCTCGACATACCAACTTACTTCCGGTCTCGCAATCTACATATAAAAGCAGTGGCACTATTATTAGGCTTATTGTCATATACTTTTTTTAAGCCTTCAAATGAAATCCTTTTTAGAATCTGCCGAAATTCGGGCAGCATCTCCTTTGTTTATATCCCTAGCCAGAAATCACAATACAACAAAACAACCACTACAATAGCACCAACATCAGCAACATCATAATCAATACCAAAATATTCCATAAAACATACCACCAGCTGATCAGGTGGTAATGCGTAAATAACGCCTCACCCTTTCCCCATACACCATATATATATATATATATGTTTATATACATATATATGTATATATACATAATATAAGTGTATATAACGTCTTCTGGTCACGGGTCAATATGCATATAGGTAAATGACTGCAACGCATAAATGTGAACTAACATAATCATGATACACAACCCAGGACCCATGAACAGAAGGGACAATCATAAGAGCGGTACAGGAACATCAAAGACTAAAGTACTCCTAGTGCTTCTAAGTGTAGAGTAATATGGAAGCTCGTTTACTCGTTGTTCGCTCATATCATAGGATCATGCCAAAAAGAAAGAAAAGGAAAGCCTTAACATACCTGGAAGATAATTTCTCGACATACCAACTTACTTCCGGTCTCGCAATCTACATATAAAAGCAGTGGCACTATTATTAGGCTTATTGTTATATACTTGTTTTAAGCCTTCAAATGAAATCCCTTTCAGAATCTGCCAAAATTCGGGCAGCATCTCCCTTGTTTATATCCCTAGCCCGAAATCACAATACGAACAAAACAACAACTATAATAGCACCAACATCAGCAACATCATAATCAATACCAAAATATTCCATAAACATGCCACGAGCTGATCAGGTGTTAATGCGTAAATAACGCCTCACCCTTTCCACATACACCATATATATATATGTATATATACATAATATACGCGTATATCACGTCTTCTGGTCACGGGTCAATATGCATATATGTAAATGAATGCAACGCATAAATGTGAACTAACATAATCATGATACACAACTCAGGACCCATGAACAGAAGGGACAATCATAAGAGGGGTACCGGAACATCAAAGACTAAAGTACTCCTAGTGCTTCTAAGAGTAGAGTAATATGGAAGCTCGTTTACTCGTTGTTCGCTCATATCATAGGATCATGCCAAAAAGAAAGAAAGGGAAAGCCTTAACATACCTGGAAGATAATTTCTCGACATCCCAACTTACTTCCGGTCTCGCAATCTACATATAAAAGCAGTGGCACTATTATTAGGCTTATTGTCATATACTTGTTTTAAGCCTTCAAATGAAATCCCTTTTAGAATCTGCCGAAATTTGGGCAGCATCTCCCTTGTTTATATCCCTAGTCCGAAATCACAATACCAACAAAACAACAACTATAATAGCACCAACATCAGCAACATCATAATCAATACCAAAATATTCCATAAAACATACCACCAGCTGATCAGGTGGTAATGCGTAAATAACGCCTCACCCTTTCCCCATACACCATATATATATATATATGTTTATATACATATATATGTATATATACATAATATAAGTGTATATAACGTCTTCTGGTCACGGGTCAATATGCATATAGGTAAATGACTGCAACGCATAAATGTGAACTAACATAATCATGATACACAACTCAGGACCCATGAACAGAAGGGACAATCATAAGAGGGGTACAGGAACATCAAAGACTAAAGTACTCCTAGTGCTTCTAAGTGTAGAGTAATATGGAAGCTCGTTTACTCGTTGTTCGCTCATATCATAGGATCATGCCAAAAAGAAAGAAAAGGAAAGCCTTAACATACCTGGAAGATAATTTCTCGACATACCAACTTACTTCCGGTCTCGCAATCTACATATAAAAGCAGTGGCACTATTATTAGGCTTATTGTTATATACTTGTTTTAAGCCTTCAAATGAAATCCCTTTTAGAATCTTCTGAAATTCGGGCAGCATCTCCCTTGTTTATATCCCTAGCCCGAAATCGCAATACCAACAAAACAACTGCTACAATAGCACCAACATCAAAAACATCATCATCAATACAAAAATATTCCATAAAACATACCACCAGCTGATCAGGTGGTAATGCGTAAATAACGCCTCACCCTTTCCCCATAAACCTTATATATATATATATATATATGTATATATACATAATATACGCGTATATAACGTCTTCTGGTCACGGGTCAATATGCATATATCTAAATGAATGCAACGCATAAATGTGAACTAACATAATCATGATACACAACTCAGGACCCATGAACAGAAGGGACAATCATAAGAGGGGTACAGGAACATCAAAGACCAAAGTACTCCAAGTGCTTCTAAGAGTAGAGTAATATGGAAGCTCGTTTACTCGTTGTTCGCTCATATCATAGGATCATGCCAAAAAGAAAGAAAGGGAAAGCCTTAACATACCTGGAAGATAATTTCTCGACTTCCCAACTTACTTCCGGTCTCGCAATCTACATATAAAAGCTGTCGCAATATTATTAGGCTTATTGTCAAATACTTGTTTTAACCCTTCAAATGAAATCCCTTTTAGAACCTGCCAAAATTCGGGCAGCATCTCCCTTGTTTATATCCCTAGCCCGAAATCACAATACCAACAAAACAACAACTATAATAGCACCAACATCAGCAACATCATAATCAATACCAAAATATTCCATAAACATGCCATGAGCTGATCAGGTGTTAATGCGTAAATAACGCCTCACCCTTTCCACATACACCATATATATATATGTATATATACATAATATACGCGTATATCACGTCTTCTAGTCACGGGTCAATATGCATATATGTAAATGAATGCAACGCATAAATGTGAACTAACATAATCATGATACACAACTCAGGACCCATGAACAGAAGGGACAATCATAAGAGGGGTACAGGAACATCAAAGACTAAAGTACTCCTAGTGCTTCTAAGAGTAGAGTAATATGGAAGCTCGTTTACTCGTTGTTCGCTCATATCATAGGATCATGCCAAAAAGAAAGAAAGGGAAAGCCTTAACATACCTGGAAGATAATTTCTCGACATCCCAACTTACTTCCGGTCTCGCAATCTACATATAAAAGCAGTGGCACTATTATTAGGCTTATTGTCATATACTTGTTTTAAGCCTTCAAATGAAATCCCTTTTAGAATCTGCCGAAATTCGGGCAGCATCTCCCTTGTTTATATCCCTAGCCCGAAATCGCAATACCAACAAAACAACTGCTACAATAGCACCAACATCAAAAACATCATCATCAATACAAAAATATTCCATAAAACATACCACCAGCTGATCAGGTGGTAATGCGTAAATAACGCCTCACCCTTTCCCCATAAACCATATATATATATATATATATATATATATGTATATATACATAATATACGCGTATATAACGTCTTCTGGTCACGGGTCAATATGCATATATCTAAATGAATGCAACGCATAAATGTGAACTAACATAATCATGATACACAACTCAGGACCCATGAACAGAAGGGACAATCATAAGAGGGGTACAGGAACATCAAAGACCAAAGTACTCCTAGTGCTTCTAAGAGTAGAGTAATATGGAAGCTCGTTTACTCGTTGTTCGCTCATATCATAGGATCATGCCAAAAAGAAAGAAAGGGAAAGCCTTAACATACCTGGAAGATAATTTCTCGACTTCCCAACTTACTTCCGGTCTCGCAATCTACATATAAAAGCTGTCGCAATATTATTAGGCTTATTGTCAAATACTTGTTTTAAGCCTTCAAATGAAATCCCTTTTAGAACCTGCCAAAATTCGGGCAGCATCTCCCTTGTTTATATCCCTAGCCCGAAATCACAATACCAACAAAACAACAACTATAATAGCACCAACATCAGCAACATCATAATCAATACCAAAATATTCCATAAACATGCCATGAGCTGATCAGGTGTTAATGCGTAAATAACGCCTCACCCTTTCCACATACACCATATATATATATGTATATATACATAATATACGCGTATATCACGTCTTCTAGTCACGGGTCAATATGCATATATGTAAATGAATGCAACGTATAAATGTGAACTAACATAATCATGATACACAACTCAGGACCCATGAACAGAAGGGACAATCATAAGAGGGGTACAGGAACATCAAAGACTAAAGTACTCCTAGTGCTTCTAAGAGTAGAGTAATATGGAAGCTCGTTTACTCGTTGTTCGCTCATATCATAGGATCATGCCAAAAAGAAAGAAAGGGAAAGCCTTAACATACCTGGAAGATAATTTCTCGACATCCCAACTTACTTCCGGTCTCGCAATCTACATATAAAAGCAGTGGCACTATTATTAGGCTTATTGTCATATACTTGTTTTAAGCCTTCAAATGAAATCCCTTTTAGAATCTGCCGAAATTTGGGCAGCATCTCCCTTGTTTATATCCCTAGTCCGAAATCACAATACCAACAAAACAACAACTATAATAGCACCAACATCAGCAACATCATAATCAATACCAAAATATTCCATAAAACATACCACCAGCTGATCAGGTGTTAATGCGTAAATAACGCCTCACCATTTCCCCATACACCATATATATATATGTATATATACATAATATACGCGTATATAACGTCTTCTGGTTACGGGTCAATATGCATATATGTAAATGAATGCAACGCATAAACGTGAACTAACATAATCATGATACACAACTCAGGACCCATGAACAGAAGGGACAATCATAAGAGGGGTACATGAACATCAAAGACTAAAGTACTCCTAGTGCTTCTAAGAGTAGAGTAATATGGAAGCTCGTTTACTCGTTGTTCGCTCATATCATAGGATCAAGCCAAAAAGAAAGAAAGGGAAAGCCTTAACATACCTGCAAGATAATTTCTCGACTTCCCAACTTACTTCCGGTCTCGCAATCTACATACAAAAGCAGTCGCAATATTATTAGGCTTATTGTCAAATACTTGTTTTAAGCCTTCAAATGAAATCCCTTTTAGAATCTGCCAAAATTCGGGCAGCATCTCCCTTGTTTATATCCCTAGCCCGAAATCACAATACCAACAAAACAACAACTACAATATCACCAACATCAGCAACATCACAATCAATACCAAAATATTCCATAAAACATACCACCAGCTGATCAGGTGGTAATGTGTAAATAACGCCTCACCCTTTCCCCGTACACTATATATATATATATATATATATATATATATATATATATATATATATATATATATATATATATATATATATATATATATATATGTTTATATACATATATATGTATATATACATAGTATACGCGTATATAACGGCTTCTGGTCACGGGTCAATATGCATATATGTAAATGAATGCAACGCATAAATGTGAACTAACATAATCATGATACACAACTCAGGACCCATGAACAGAAGGGACAATCACAAGAGGGGTACAGGAACATCAAAGACTAAAGTACTCCTAGTGCTTCTAAGAGTAGAGTAATATGGAAGCTCCTTTACTCGTTGTTCCCTCATATCATAGGATCATCCCAAAAACAAAGAAAGGGAAAGCATTAACATACCTGGAAGATAATTTCTCGACTTCCCAACTTACTTCCGGTCTCGCAATCTACATATAAAAGCAGTCGCACTATTATTAGGCTTATTGTCATATACTTGTTTTAAGCCTTCAAATGAAATCCCTTTTAGAATCTGCCAAAATTCGGGCAGCATCTCCCTTGTTTATATCCCTAGCTCGAAATCACAATACCAACAAAACAACAACTACAATATCACCAACATCAGCAACATCACAATCAATACCAAAATATTCCATAAAACATACCACCAGCTGATCAGGTGTTAATGCGTAAATAACGCCTCACCCTTTCCTCATACACCATATATATATATGTATATATACATAATATACGCGTATATCACGTCTTCTGGTCACGGGTCAATATGCATATATGTAAATGAATGCAACGCATAAATGTGAACTAACATAATCATGATACACAACTCAGGACCCATGAACAGAAGGGACAATCATAAGAGGGTTACAGGAACATCAAAGACTAAAGTACTCCTAGTGCTTCTAAGAGTAGAGTAATATGGAAGCTCCTTTACTCGTTGTTCGCTCATATCATAGGATCATGCCAAAAAGAAAGAAAGGGAAAGCCTTAACATACCTGGAAGATAATTTCTCGACATCCCAACTTACTTCCGGTCTCGCAATCTACATATAAAAGCAGTGGCACTATTATTAGGCTTATTGTCAAATACTTGTTTTAAGCCTTCGAATGAAATCCCTTTTAGAATCTGCCGAAATTCGGGCAGCATCTCCCTTGTTTATATCCCTAGCCCGAAATCACAATACCAACAAAACAACAACTACAATATCACCAACATCAGCAACATCACAATCAATACCAAAATAATCCATAAAACATACCACCAGCTGATCAGGTGGTAATGTGTAAATAACGCCTCACCCTTTCCCCGTACACCATATATATATATATATATATATGTATATATACATAATATACGCGTATATAACGTCTTCTGGTCACGGGTCAATATGCATATATCTAAATGAATGATACGCATAAATGTGAACTAACATAATCATGATACACAACTCAGGACCCATGAACAGAAGGGACAATCACAAGAGGGGTACAGGAACATCAAAGACTAAAGTACTCCTAGTGCTTCTAAGAGTAGAGTAATATGGAAGCTCCTTTACTCGTTGTTCCCTCATATCATAGGATCATCCCAAAAACAAAGAAAGGGAAAGCATTAACATACCTGGAAGATAATTTCTCGACTTCCCAACTTACTTCCGGTCTCGCAATATACACATAAAAGCAGTCGCACTATTATTAGGCTTATTGTCATATACTTGTTTTAAGCCTTCAAATGAAATCCTTTTTAGAATCTGCCGAAATTCGGGCAGCATCTCCCTTGTTTATATCCCTAGCCCGAAATCGCAATACCAACAAAACAACTGCTGCAATAGCACCAGCTTCAACAACATCATCATCAATACAAAAATATTCCATAAAACATACCACCAGCTGATCAGGTGGTAATACGTAAATAAGGCCTCACCCTTTCCCCATAAACCATATATATATATATATATATATATATGTATATATACATAATATACGCGTATATAACGTCTTCTGGTCACGGGTCATTATGCATATATCTAAGTGAATGCAACGCATAAATGTGAACTAACATAATCATGATACACAACTCAGGACCCATGAACAGAAGGGACAATCACAAGAGGGGTACAGGAACATCAAAGACTAAAGTACTCCTAGTGCTTCTAAGAGTAGAGTAATATGGAAGCTCCTTTACTCGTTGTTCCCTCATATCATAGGATCATCCCAAAAACAAAGAAAGGGAAAGCATTAACATACCTGGAAGATAATTTCTCGACTTCCCAACTTACTTCCGGTCTCGCAATATACACATAAAAGCAGTCGCACTATTATTAGGCTTATTGTCATATACTTGTTTTAAGCCTTCAAATGAAATCCTTTTTAGAATCTGCCGAAATTCGGGCAGCATCTCCCTTGTTTATATCCCTAGCCCGAAATCGCAATACCAACAAAACAACTGCTGCAATAGCACCAGCTTCAACAACATCATCATCAATACAAAAATATTCCATAAAACATACCACCAGCTGATCAGGTGGTAATACGTAAATAAGGCCTCACCCTTTCCCCATAAACCATATATATATATATATATATATGTATATATACATAATATACGCGTATATAACGTCTTCTGGTCACGGGTCATTATGCATATATCTAAGTGAATGCAACGCATAAATGTGAACTAACATAATCATGATACACAACTCAGGACCCATGAACAGAAGGGACAATCACAAGAGGGGTACAGGAACATCAAAGACTAAAGTACTCCTAGTGCTTCTAAGAGTAGAGTAATATGGAAGCTCCTTTACTCGTTGTTCCCTCATATCATAGGATCATCCCAAAAACAAAGAAAGGGAAAGCATTAACATACCTGGAAGATAATTTCTCGACTTCCCAACTTACTTCCGGTCTCGCAATATACACATAAAAGCAGTCGCACTATTATTAGGCTTATTGTCATATACTTGTTTTAAGCCTTCAAATGAAATCCTTTTTAGAATCTGCCGAAATTCGGGCAGCATCTCCCTTGTTTATATCCCTAGCCCAAAATCGCAATACCAACAAAATAACTGCTGCAATAGCACCAGCATCAACAACATCATCATCAATACAAAAATATTCCATAAAACATACCACCAGCTGATCAGGTGGTAATACGTAAATAAGGCCTCACCCTTTCCCCATAAACCATATATATATATATATGTATATATACATAATATACGCGTATATAACGTCTTCTGGTCACGGGTCAATATCCATATATCTAAATGAATGCAACGCATAAATGTGAACTAACATAATCATGATACACAACTCAGGACCCATGAACAGAAGGAAAAATCATAAGAGGGGTACAGGAACATCAAAGACCAAAGTACTCCTAGTGCTTCTAAGAGTAGAGTAGTATGGAAACTCGTTTACTCGTTGTTCGCTCATATCATAGGATCATGCCAAAAAGAAAGAAAGGGAAAGCCTTAACATACCTGGAAGATAATTTCTCGACTTCCCAACTTACCTTCGGTCTCGCAATCTACATATAAAAGCAGTCGCAATATTATTAGGCTTATTGTCAAATACTTGTTTTAAGCCTTCAAATGAAATCCCTTTTAGAATCTGCCGAAATTCGGGCAGCATCTCCCTTGTTTATATCCCTAGTGCGAAATCACAATACCAACAAAACAACAACTATAATAGCACCAACATCAGCAACATCATAATCAATACCAAAATATTCCATAAAACATGCCACCAGTTGATCAGGTGTTAATGCGTAAATAACGCCTCACCCTTTCCCCATACACCATATATATATATATGTATATATATATAATATAAGCGTATATAATGTCTTCTGGTCACGGGTCAATATGCATATATGTAAATGAATGCAACGCATAAATGTGAACTAACATAATCATGATACACAACTCAGGACCCATGAACAGAAGGGACAATCATAAGAGGGGTACAGGAACATCAAAGACTAAAGTACTCCTAGTACTTCTAAGTGTAGAGTAATATGGAAGCTCGTTTACTCGTTGTTCGCTCATATCATAGGATTATGCCAAAAAGAAAGAAAGGGAAAGCCTTAACATACCAGGAAGATAATTTCTCGACATCCCAACTTACTTCCGGTCTCGCAATCTACATATAAAAGCAGTGGCACTATTATTAGGCTTATTGTCATATACTTGTTTTAAGCCTTCAAATGAAATCCGTTTTAGAATCTGCCGAAATTCGGGCAGCATCTCCCTTGTTTATATCCCTAGTCCGAAATCACAATACCAACAAAACAACAACTATAATAGCACCAACATCAACAACATCATAATCAATACCAAAATATTCCATAAAACATACCACCAGCTGATCAGGTGTTAATGCGTAAATAACGCCTCACCCTTTCCCCATACACCATATATATATATATGTATATATCAATAATATACGCGTATATAACGTCTTCTGGTCACGGGTCAATATGCATATATGTAAATGAATGCAACGCATAAATGTGAACTAACATAATCATGATACACAATTCAGGACCCATGAACAGAAGGGACAATCATAAGAGGGGTACAGGAACATCAAAGACTAAAGTACTCCTAGTGCTTCTAAGAGTAGAGTAATATGGAAGCTCGTTTACTCGTTGTTTGCTCATATCATAGGATCATGCCAAAAAGAAAGAAAGGGAAAGCCTTAACATACCTGCAAGATAATGTCTCGACTTCCCAACTTACTTCCGGTCTCGCAATCTACATATAAAAGCAGTCGCAATATTATTAGGCTTATTGTCAAATACTTGTTTTAAGCCTTCAAATGAATTCCCTTTTAGAATCTGCCGAAATTCGGGCAGCATCTCCCTTGTTTATATCCCTAGCCCGAAATCACAATACCAACAAAACAACAACTATAATAGCACCAACATCAGCAACATCATAATCAATACCAAAATATTCCATAAAACATGCCACCAGCTGATCAGGTGTTAATGCGTAAATAACGCCTCACCCATTCCCCATACACCATATATATATATGTATATATACATAATATAAGCGTATATAATGTCTTCTTGTCACGGGTCAATATGCATATATGTAAATGAATGCAATGCATAAATGTGAACTAACATAATCATGATACACAACTCAGGACCCATGAACAGAAGGGACAATCATAAGAGGGGTACAGGAACATCAAAGACTAAAGTACTCCTAGTACTTCTAAGTGTAGAGTAATATGGAAGCTCGTTTACTCGTTGTTCGCTCATATCATAGGATTATGCCAAAAAGAAAGAAAGGGAAAGCCTTAACATACTAGGAAGATAATTTCTCGACATCCCAACTTACTTCCGGTCTCGCAATCTACATATAAAAGCAGTGGCACTATTATTAGGCTTATTGTCATATACTTGTTTTAAGCCTTCAAATGAAATCCGTTTTAGAATCTGCCGAAATTCGGGCAGCATCTCCCTTGTTTATATCCCTAGTCCGAAATCACAATACCAACAAAACAACAACTATAATAGCACCAACATCAACAACATCATAATCAATACCAAAATATTCCATAAAACATACCACCAGCTGATCAGGTGTTAATGCGTAAATAACGCCTCACCCTTTCCCCATACACCATATATATATATATATGTATATATCAATAATATACGCGTATATAACGTCTTCTGGTCACGGGTCAATATGCATATATGTAAATGAATGCAACGCATAAATGTGAACTAACATAATCATGATACACAACTCAGGACCCATGAACAGAAGGGACAATCATAAGAGGGGTACAGGAACATCAAAGACTAAAGTACTCCTAGTGCTTCTAAGAGTAGAGTAATATGGAAGCTCGTTTACTCGTTGTTTGCTCATATCATAGGATCATGCCAAAAAGAAAGAAAGGGAAAGCCTTAACATACCTGGAAGATAATGTCTCGACTTCCCAACTTACTTCCGGTCTCGCAATCTACATATAAAAGCAGTCGCAATATTATTAGGCTTATTGTCAAATACTTGTTTTAAGCCTTCAAATGAATTCCCTTTTAGAATCTGCCGAAATTCGGGCAGCATCTCCCTTGTTTATATCCCTAGCCCGAAATCACAATACCAACAAAACAACAACTATAATAGCACCAACATCAGCAACATCATAATCAATACCAAAATATTCCATAAAACATGCCACCAGCTGATCAGGTGTTAATGCGTAAATAACGCCTTACCCTTTCCCCATACACCATATATATATATATGTATATATACATAATATAAGAGTATATAATGTCTTCTTGTCACGGGTCAATATGCATATATGTAAATGAATGCAACGCATAAATGTGAACTAACATAATCATGATACACAACTCAGGACCCATGAACAGAAGGGACAATCATAAGAGGGGTACAGGAACATCAAAGACTAAAGTACTCCTAGTGCTTCTAAGAGTAGAGTAATATGGAAGCTCGTTTACTCGTTGTTTGCTCATATCATAGGATCATGCCAAAAAGAAAGAAAGGGAAAGCCTTAACATACCTGGAAGATAATGTCTCGACTTCCCAACTTACTTCCGGTCTCGCAATCTACATATAAAAGCAGTCGCAATATTATTAGGCTTATTGTCAAATACTTGTTTTAAGCCTTCAAATGAAATCCCTTTTAGAATCTGCCGAAATTCGGGCATCATCTCCCTTGTTTATATCCCTAGCCCGAAATCACAATACCAACAAAACAACAACTATAATAGCACCAACATCAACAACATCATAATCAATACCAAAATATTCCATAAAACATGCCACCAGTTGATCAGGTGTTAATGCGTAAATAACGCCTCACCCTTTCCCCATACACCATATATATATATATATATATATATATATGTATATATACATAACATAAGCGTATATAATGTCTTCTGGTCACGGGTCAATATGCATATATGTAAATGAATGCAACGCATAAATGTGAACTAACATAATCATAATACACAACTCAGGATCCATGAACAGAAGGGACAATCATAAGAGGGGTACAGGAACATCGAAGACTAAAGTACTCCTAGTACTTCTAAGTGTAGAGTAATATGGAAGCTCGTTTACTCGTTGTTCGCTCATATCATAGGATTATGCCAAAAAGAAAGAAAGGGAAAGCCTTAACATACCAGGAAGATAATTTCTCGACATCCCAACTTACTTCCGGTATCGCAATCTACATATAAAAGCAGTGGCACTATTATTAGGCTTATTGTCATATACGTGTTTTAAGCCTTCAAATGAAATCCCTTTTAGAATCTGCCGAAATTCGGGCAGCATCTCCCTTGTTTATATCCCTAGCCCGAAATCACAATACCAACAAAACAAAACTACAATAGCACCAACATCAACAACATCATCATCAATACCAAAATATTCCGTAAAATATACCACCAGCTGATCAGGTGGTAATGCGTAAATAACGCCTCGCCCTTTCCCCATACCCCATATATATATGTGTGTATATATAATATACACAATATACGCGTATATAACGCTTTCTGGTCACGGATCTATATGCATATATGAAAATGAATGTGTCACGACCCAACCCCGTGGGCCGCGACCAGTGCCCGAGCTGGGCACCTATACGTACCCGATACCCCAAATTAGCATATTAACAGAATAATAATATAATAATAATATTAGTGGTCGCTACAGAACTTAGCAGAAAAGCAGACTTGGCACACATAGGCCGATAAGGCCATCACAGAACAGAATATCCCAAACATATGTACAGAACCCACACAGATGTATCCACAGACCTCTACAGAACATATCATAATCATAAGACGGGACAGGGCCCCGTCATACCCTGAACAAAGTACATATCCAGATAGCAGTGACAGACTGTACCAAAAGATGGGCTCTGTAGAAGAGAGCGCCCCAAATAGCAGAAATAGGATCCTAAACGTGTGGATCAGCGAACCTGTCGTCAGTACCTGCGCGGCATGAAAACGCAGCCCCCGAAGAAAGGGGGTCAGTACGAAATATGTACTGAATATGTAAAGCGGAATCACATAAGTCAAATCATATTGGTTACAGAAAATGAGTACAGAATCCAGAGTGTCAAATGCATATTTCCAAAACAGACAGAATGCGTACAAAAACATATGTCATATCATATCATATCCGGTCCCTGACACGGGACTCGGCAGACAGAATGTGGCCACCCTCCCGACGCTGGTGCCACTATACAGAGGAATCAGAAAAAGGGGCGTGGCCCCGTATCATATAATGTCATATCAAAATGGCCATACAGATCAGATCAGAATAGGCGGACATGGCACATCATACTCCACAGACCCATGTACGCGTATACCTGCCCCCTCACAACGGGACGCGGCGAACAATGCAGAGAATTACGCTTGACAACATATCCTGGCCCGGGCTCAGTGTGGGAAACATTGGGACATCCACGAATGGAGTAGTGAGAGACTAATGCAATTTAAAAATATCATAAGTATTTTCAAAGACTCGATGAGGCGTAGCGAAGACAAACAAATCAAATGGAGTCGGACGGAATCAGAATTAATACAATTCGGATATCATAATAATTTACAAAAATATAACTTTACTGAAGTCATTCCGAGTGTCAAAATAATTTATAAGATTTAATAGAATATTTAGAATAATATTCGTTAAGCGATTAGTAGGGTAATTAAAACATTTCTTTCAAAAATCGCTTAAAAAGGAATCTTTAGCATATTAGGGGCAAAACCGTAAATAGCGGGCCCGCCTCGGGACAAATAAGGCGGCGGGCTCAAATTGTGCCCTCTAAGCATATCGAGTCACCTAAAAAGGTTCTACAGACATTCTATGACTTTCTGAGTAATTTGGAGCAAAATCGCATAATTTCAGAAAAAGCGTATCAAAGTAGTTCAATTCTATTGAAAGAAAAACTGAAATTTTGTCTTGCGGATTCCGAGGGCCAAGAGGTCCTTCGAGGCCCGGATCCGACCCTAACATACTAGGGGCATGCCAAGGGAAGAATTGGGTTTGCTTTACATACCTTTCACGCTCCTTAAGCCTTTCCAATCTCACTTCCCGTTTCGTCGAAAAACTGCAATTGGTCAAGTTTACCAATTGTAAGCTAATAATACCAAAGTTCCAATTTGATGCATAATTGGCTACCGAAATTTCGGCAGCACCTCTCCTATACATATAGCACCCCGAGAATTCAACTCGGCTATAATTCATCAACAACAACCCAAACAACAACATTAACATCAACAAAAAGCATTAACAACACAATTATCCTTCAACTAGTCATTGTTTCCACAACTTGCCATAACTTCCCTTCTAATCCAAACTTTCAAACTAACATCATTACTTTCACATCCATAATTACTCAAGATCATCACAACATAGATTTAGAGGCATTTCATATCATTTTCCTTAAGATATACACTTGATATACATAATATACAATTTTCCGCCAAAGTCTTAATTTATGCAAAACATCAAATCTTTGGCATATAACTTCATAACAAGTTTCCAACTTCCAAATTCATCAATGATCATCACTATTAGCAATCAAACAACTTCATTTCCTTAATGTCGGAAAATTATACTAAAACGACATAAGTTTCTATATTCCAATTCAATACAAACTTATATCATTCTAACTTCATTCACATATCAAGCATTACAATAACACTCCAATACACTAAACAAACTTAATCCATTTTATTCTCAAGCCAAATACACCACACGGCCAAGTGCTATTTTAGCAATTCAATCAAATTTATTCCACTTTCATTCTCAACATGAATTCCATCACATTCACAACTAGAATACAACATAGTTTCAACACATTTTTGGCTATACAACATATATATACACACGGCTACACCTCCAATTCCAAACCCACATTGCAAACTTCCATTTTTCCATCCAATCAACACATTTCTACATACTACAACACAAACAAAACTCAACAACACAATAAAAAGGTAGAAATTCTTACCTTTTCCTCAAGTCTCCTTCACTTGAATATATGATCACCTTGGAGATTCTAGTGCTCCCCACTCCAATCCAACTATACCAAGATGCAAAGGAACCTTGAATTAGTAGGAATTTAACAAGAAATGAATTTTTGAAGCAAGATTTTGGAGGGTCAATTTTGCCCCTCAAACCCGAAACCCTCTCCCTTTTCTTTCTTATTTTTGCTTTGTTTGGTCTTGCCTTCTAATGTCTTGAATCTTCTTATACATATAATATCAAGACTTGGTCACATGACCAAGCACATGACCAAGTAAAAATGGGCTTGGATCAAGGCCATTATGTTAATTAATCTTATGGAAATTAAATACAAATTTTGGGCTTGGGCCAAGGCCATCATGGCCGGCCACCCCCTAATATTTTGGGCCTCAATTGTTTCTTATTTTACAAGCCCAACAACTTGTGAATCGTATTTTGTAATTCCCGAAACAAATTTCCAAAATTCCAAAATTACCCTTAGCCTTGTCCCACACTTTCATGACTCTATTCTTTCATGCATAACTCCTATGTTCAACAAGATATAAAATTAATCTTATATCTCAAGAATCCCATATAATTCAAGTTTCTCCAAACGTGTGAAAACACGGGATATAACATCCTCCCCTCCTTTAGAACATTCGTCCTCGAATGTAAATTAACCTCATAAGGTTGGAAAATACCTTGGGGGAGGTTCTGATTATAGACAACACATAGGATATACGATTGACATTGAAATAAATTTAAGCAGGAATTTAAGGTTACCTGTGGGCATAGGGAACAGATGAGGATATTTCTTCTTCATCTCCTCTTCGGCCTCCCACGTCATTTCCTCCCTATTATCGTTCCGCCACAGTACCTTAACGGAGGCTACATCTTTATTCCGGAGCCTCCTTACCTGACGATCCAAAATAGACACGGGCTGCTCCTCGTATGATAACTGCTCCGTCACTTGAATATCATCTGCAGGGAATATTCTGGAAGGGTCACCGATGCACTTACGAAGCATAGAGACGTGAAACACCGGATGTACCGCTTCCAAATCAGATGGCAGATCTAACTCATAGGCGACATTTCCAACTTTCCGAACAATCTGATAAGGCCCAATATAACGCGGACTAAGCTTACCCTTTCTGCCGAACCGCATTACGCCTTTCATAGGCGATACCTTCAGGAATACCCAATCGCCTACTTGAAACTCCAACGGTCGACGCCGTTTATCCGCGTATGACTTCTGTCGACTCTGGGCTGTTAACAGTCGCTCTCGAATAAGCTTCACCTTGTCCACTGCCTGCTGGACCATATCTGGGCCAATCAACTCTGTCTCGCCAATATCGAACCAGCCGATCGGCGATCTGCATTTCCTGCCATATAAAGCCTCGTACGGAGCCATCTGGATGCTGGAATGGTAACTGTTATTATATGCAAACTCAATCAACGGCAAGTGATCATCCCAGCTGCCTCTGAAATCGATAATGCAGGCCCGCAACATATCCCCCAGCGTCTGTATAGTGCGCTCGGCCTGCCCGTCGCTCTGAGGATGAAATGCGGTGCTCAGACTCACCTGAGTCCCTAGTCCCTCCTGAAAAGATCTCCAGAAATGCGCCGTAAACTGGGCGCCTCTGTCAGAAATAATAGATATAGGAACTCCGTGAAGCTTCACAATCTCCTTAATATAGAGCCTGGCATAATCCTCGGCGGAATAGGTAGTCCTGACGGGAAGAAAATGGGCTGATTTCGTCAGCCTATCAACGACGACCCAGATGGAATCATACTTCCGTGGAGTGCGAGGCAATCCTGTAATGAAGTCCATATTAATAACCTCCCACTTCCAAGTCGGGATTTCCATCTCCTGCAACAGTCCACCCGGCTTCTGATGCTCAATCTTGACCTGCTGACAATTAGGGCACTGGGCGACGAACTCTGCAACATCCCGTTTCATACCGTCCCACCAGTATAAGCATCGGAGATCATGGTACATCTTCGTAGACCCAGGATGGACCGAGTAGCGAGCATAATGTGCCTCGCTCATAACCTGCTGCCGAAGGCCTGCAATATCCGGTACACACAACCTGCCTTTGTATAACATAGTGCCGTCCGGTGAAAACTCGAACGGAGTCCTCTCCTTATCATAGGCTGTGTCCCTGTACCGAGCTAAGACAGGATCCTCAAACTGATGCCGCTTAATATCGTCCCTGATAGATGACTCAGAAACCCCTCGAACAGAAATCTGGGTATCTCCAGAATCGGCCAGACGAACCCCGAGACTAGCCAACTGCTGAACATCACGGGCTATCTCTCTCCTGTCTGGCTGTAAATCGGCTAAACTGCCCATAGACTTCCGACTGAGCGCGTCTGCAACAACATTAGCCTTGCCCGGATGATACAGAATATCTACATCATAATCTTTCAGAAGCTCCAGCCACCTCCGCTGCCGCAAATTAAGCTCTCTCTGTCTGAAAATATACTGGAGACTCTTATGATCAGTATAGATATCCACATGAACGCCATATAAATAGTGTCTCCATATCTTCAGAGCATGAATCACCGCTGCGAGCTCCAGATCGTGGGTAGGATAATTCTTCTCATGCTTTTTGAGCTGCCGGGAAGCATACGCTATAACTCTGCCGTGCTGCATCAATACACAGCCTAACCCCATGCCAGAAGCGTCACAATAAATAACATACCCATCCGGTCCCTCTGGAAGAGTCAGAACTGGGGCTGTAGTCAGCTTCTCCTTCAGCAACTGGAAGCTCCGTTCACAAGCGTCAGACCACTGGAACTTAGCTCCCTTCTGAGTCAGCCTTGTCAAAGGCGCTGAAATCGAAGCAAACTTCTCCACAAACCTCCTGTAATAACCTGCTAACCCCAGGAAACTGCGTACCTCTGTGGGCGTCGTAGGTCTGGGCCAATTCTTCACGGCCTCAATCTTCTGTGTGTCCACCCGGACACCATCAGCTGCAATAATATGCCCCAAGAAGGCCACTGAAGACAGCCAGAATTCGCACTTAGAAAATTTCGCATATAACTTCTGATGCCGGAGTACCCCTAATACCGATCTCAGATGATCTGCGTGCTCCGCCTCAGACCGAGAATAAACCAGGATATCATCAATGAATACAATTACAAACATATCCAAGAATGGCCTGAATACCCGGTTCATCAAATCCATGAATACTGCGGGAGCATTTGTTAGCCCAAAAGACATAACCCTGAACTCGTAATGCCCATATCGGGTCCGGAAAGCTGTCTTAGGGATATCGGCCTCTCGTACTCGCACCTGGTGGTAACCGGATCGAAGATCTATCTTCGAAAAACACTTAGCGCCCTGTAGCTGATCAAACAAATCATCAATCCTGGGGAGGGGGTATTTATTCTTTATCGTTACCTTATTCAGCTGCCGATAATCAATACACATACGCAGCGACCCGTCTTTCTTACGCACAAATAATACCGGGGCTCCCCAAGGCGAAGTACTGGGTTTGATGAAGCCCTTACCCAACAAATCTTTCAGCTGCTCCTTCAACTCCTTTAACTCTGCAGGCGCCATTCTATACGGAGGAATAGAGATAGGCTGAGTGTCTGGGAGTAAGTCAATAGAGAAGTCTATCTCCCGCTCTGGAGGAAGACCTGGAAGCTCGTCGGGGAAAACATCTGGAAACTCACTAACCACGGGGACTGACTGAAGTGTCGGCGTCTCGGCGTCCAAGTCTTGCACCCGAACCAGATGATAGATATAACCCTTTCTGATCATTTTCTTTGCCTTAAGGTATGAAATAAACTTACCTTTCGGCGATGCTGTATTACCAACCCAATTGATAACTGGCTCCCCGGGAAACTGGAAGCGAACTACCTTATTCTGGCAGTCAACATTAGCGTAACAGGAAGCTAGCCAATCCATACCCATAATAACATCAAATTCAGTCATATCTAACTCTACCAGATCTGCCTTAGTGTCACGGTCACAAACGATCACAGAACAGTCTTTATAAACCTGTTTCGCTACAACAAAATCCCCTATCGGCGTGGCTACCTCAAATGGCTCTATAGGTTCAGACATAATACCAATTTTACCGGCAACAAGGGGTGAAATATATGATAAAGTCGAACCTGGATCAATTAATGCATACACAGACCGAGAGAAGACCAATAAAGTACCTGTAACGACATTAGGAGATGCCTCCTGATCCTGGCGACTGGCCAAAGCATAAATGCGGTTCGAAGGACCGCTAATACCAGAAGCTCCACCACGGCCTCTGCCACGACCCGCTGGTGCCGAAATACCCTGCCCCGTAAGGCGCATAGCCACTGACGAAGATGAAGACCCAGCGGCTGATCCGGTAGGCTGCGCTGCACCACCCGAACTACCCTTATACGGGCAATCTCTCACAGAATGGCCCTGACGGCCACAAGAAAAGCATGCACCGGTGGCTCTGTAGCACTCTCCCGTATGGTATCTGCCGCAAAAAGAACACTGAACCCTGGGTGGCCTCATCTGACCAGAACCCCTATCTGTCCGCGAACCTGAAGCCCTGGAGCTCTGGCCTGCTCCTGAATACCCTGGGCTATCGAATCTGCGACCTGTAGGCTGGGGAGGCGCGCTCTGCGCCGGCTGAGATGAAAATCTGCTAGGCTGCTGCGGCTGTTGGGGCTGTCTGCCCCGAAAATCTCCAGATGACCTGGCCCTCTTGGGCTGTCTCCGATCCTGGCCCCTGTCAGGCTGGTGTCCTCCTCTGCCCCGATCCTCCATGCCCTGGGCATGGGCCTGGATACGGGCAATGTCCATACCGGGCTGAGCAGCCAATACTAAGCAGCTATCAACAAAATACCGATCCAGCCCCATAATATATCTGTGCATCCGGTCCGCCATAGTAGCCACCACAGTAGGTGCATATCGGGCCAAGGAATCAAACTCCAAACTATAGTCCCGGATACTGCGGCCCTTCTGCCTCAATAATAAGAATCTATCAGATCTGGCTCGTCGCAACTCTGGGGGCAGAAAATGTCCAAGAAATGCCTGAGAAAAATCGCCCCAAACTGCTGGAGGAGCGCCGTCCCCCCTGGATATCCCCCATGACTCGTACCAGTTTGCCGCCACATCATATAACCGGTACGAAGCTAACGCGACTGACTCTGTCTCGGAAGCATTAATCAAATCTAGAGTGCGTCGCATCTTCCTGATAAACTCCTCAGGATCCTCCTCGGGCTTTGTCCCGAAGAACTCTGGAGGGTTACAAGTCAAAAACTCACGGGCTCTCGAACTATCACGCCTGACTGCCCGGTCACCTCCCAGTCCATGCCCCTGAACCTGCCCTGCCACAAGTCTCGTCAGCAACTGGACTGCCTCCCTCATAGACTGATCCTCAGTGCCTGGCCGTGGAGCTGGAGGCTCAGGTACTGGAACTGCGGGAGCTGGCGGTGGAGCCGCCCCCCGATCTGCGGCTGCGGCCGCCCCAATCTCCTCCACGAGTGGCGGTGTAGACGAACCCTCTGTCTGGGGCAAAGTCCCCGGAGCAATATGTGCCTGGGCCCTGGTAATCCTCTGGACCAGGCTAGTCTCTCCCAAGGCTGCTGACTTGGCCTTTTGGGCCGCGGTTGCCTTTTTTGGAGGCATATCTGCAAATATAGCCGCTCGTTAGGGAGGGGTCATCCTGATAACACAGCTCTATCGCACGATCTAAGACAGAAAGAAGGGTAGTATCCGAAATGCCCTGTAGCCTCCTGTTTATAGGCGTGGTGCACAACACACCGATAAACAAGACTCTACTAGACACGGTCTGTGGACATTCCGAGGACGAACTGCTCTGATACTACTTTTGTCACGACCCAACCCCGTGGGCCGCGACCAGTGCCCGAGCTGGGCACCTATACGTACCCGATACCCCAAATTAGCATATTAACAGAATAATAATATAATAATAATATTAGTGGTCGCTACAGAACTTAGCAGAAAAGCAGACTTGGCACACATAGGCCGATAAGGCCATCACAGAACAGAATATCCCAAACATATGTACAGAACCCACACAGATGTATCCACAGACCTCTACAGAACATATCATAATCATAAGACGGGACAGGGCCCCGTCATACCCTGAACAAAGTACATATCCAGATAGCAGTGACAGACTGTACCAAAAGATGGGCTCTGTAGAAGAGAGCGCCCCAAATAGCAGAAATAGGATCCTAAACGTGTGGATCAGCGAACCTGTCGTCAGTACCTGCGCGGCATGAAAACGCAGCCCCCGAAGAAAGGGGGTCAGTACGAAATATGTACTGAATATGTAAAGCGGAATCACATAAGTCAAATCATATTGGTTACAGAAAATGAGTACAGAATCCAGAGTGTCAAATGCATATTTCCAAAACAGACAGAATGCGTACAAAAACATATGTCATATCATATCATATCCGGTCCCTGACACGGGACTCGGCAGACAGAATGTGGCCACCCTCCCGACGCTGGTGCCACTATACAGAGGAATCAGAAAAAGGGGCGTGGCCCCGTATCATATAATGTCATATCAAAATGGCCATACAGATCAGATCAGAATAGGCGGACATGGCACATCATACTCCACAGACCCATGTACGCGTATACCTGCCCCCTCACAACGGGACGCGGCGAACAATGCAGAGAATTACGCTTGACAACATATCCTGGCCCGGGCTCAGTGTGGGAAACATTGGGACATCCACGAATGGAGTAGTGAGAGACTAATGCAATTTAAAAATATCATAAGTATTTTCAAAGACTCGATGAGGCGTAGCGAAGACAAACAAATCAAATGGAGTCGGACGGAATCAGAATTAATACAATTCGGATATCATAATAATTTACAAAAATATAACTTTACTGAAGTCATTCCGAGTGTCAAAATAATTTATAAGATTTAATAGAATATTTAGAATAATATTCGTTAAGCGATTAGTAGGGTAATTAAAACATTTCTTTCAAAAATCGCTTAAAAAGGAATCTTTAGCATATTAGGGGCAAAACCGTAAATAGCGGGCCCGCCTCGGGACAAATAAGGCGGCGGGCTCAAATTGTGCCCTCTAAGCATATCGAGTCACCTAAAAAGGTTCTACAGACATTCTATGACTTTCTGAGTAATTTGGAGCAAAATCGCATAATTTCAGAAAAAGCGTATCAAAGTAGTTCAATTCTATTGAAAGAAAAACTGAAATTTTGTCTTGCGGATTCCGAGGGCCAAGAGGTCCTTCGAGGCCCGGATCCGACCCTAACATACTAGGGGCATGCCAAGGGAAGAATTGGGTTTGCTTTACATACCTTTCACGCTCCTTAAGCCTTTCCAATCTCACTTCCCGTTTCGTCGAAAAACTGCAATTGGTCAAGTTTACCAATTGTAAGCTAATAATACCAAAGTTCCAATTTGATGCATAATTGGCTACCGAAATTTCGGCAGCACCTCTCCTATACATATAGCACCCCGAGAATTCAACTCGGCTATAATTCATCAACAACAACCCAAACAACAACATTAACATCAACAAAAAGCATTAACAACACAATTATCCTTCAACTAGTCATTGTTTCCACAACTTGCCATAACTTCCCTTCTAATCCAAACTTTCAAACTAACATCATTACTTTCACATCCATAATTACTCAAGATCATCACAACATAGATTTAGAGGCATTTCATATCATTTTCCTTAAGATATACACTTGATATACATAATATACAATTTTCCGCCAAAGTCTTAATTTATGCAAAACATCAAATCTTTGGCATATAACTTCATAACAAGTTTCCAACTTCCAAATTCATCAATGATCATCACTATTAGCAATCAAACAACTTCATTTCCTTAATGTCGGAAAATTATACTAAAACGACATAAGTTTCTATATTCCAATTCAATACAAACTTATATCATTCTAACTTCATTCACATATCAAGCATTACAATAACACTCCAATACACTAAACAAACTTAATCCATTTTATTCTCAAGCCAAATACACCACACGGCCAAGTGCTATTTTAGCAATTCAATCAAATTTATTCCACTTTCATTCTCAACATGAATTCCATCACATTCACAACTAGAATACAACATAGTTTCAACACATTTTTGGCTATACAACATATATATACACACGGCTACACCTCCAATTCCAAACCCACATTGCAAACTTCCATTTTTCCATCCAATCAACACATTTCTACATACTACAACACAAACAAAACTCAACAACACAATAAAAAGGTAGAAATTCTTACCTTTTCCTCAAGTCTCCTTCACTTGAATATATGATCACCTTGGAGATTCTAGTGCTCCCCACTCCAATCCAACTATACCAATATGCAAAGGAACCTTGAATTAGTAGGAATTTAACAAGAAATGAATTTTTGAAGCAAGATTTTGGAGGGTCAATTTTGCCCCTCAAACCCGAAACCCTCTCCCTTTTCTTTCTTATTTTTGCTTTGTTTGGTCTTGCCTTCTAATGTCTTGAATCTTCTTATACATATAATATCAAGACTTGGTCACATGACCAAGCACATGACCAAGTAAAAATGGGCTTGGATCAAGGCCATTATGTTAATTAATCTTATGGAAATTAAATACAAATTTTGGGCTTGGGCCAAGGCCATCATGGCCGGCCACCCCCTAATATTTTGGGCCTCAATTGTTTCTTATTTTACAAGCCCAACAACTTGTGAATCGTATTTTGTAATTCCCGAAACAAATTTCCAAAATTCCAAAATTACCCTTAGCCTTGTCCCACACTTTCATGACTCTATTCTTTCATGCATAACTCCTATGTTCAACAAGATATAAAATTAATCTTATATCTCAAGAATCCCATATAATTCAAGTTTCTCCAAACGTGTGAAAACACGGGATATAACAGAATGCAACACATAAATGTGAACTAATATAATCATGATACACAACTCAGGACCCATGAACAGAAGGGACAATCATAAGAGGGGTACAGGAACATCAATGACTAAAGTACTCCTAGTGCTTCTAAGAGTAGAGTAATATCGAAGCTCGTTTACTTGTTGTTCACTTATATCATAGGATCATGCCAAAAAGAAAGAAAGGGAAAGCCTTAACATACCTGGAAGATAATTTCTCGACTTCCCAACTTACTTCCGGTCTCGCAATCTACATATAAAAGCAGTCGCAATATTATTAGGCTTATTGTCAAATACTAGTTTTAAGCCTTCAAATGAAATCCCTTTTAGAATCTGCCGAAATTCGGGCAGCATCTCCCTTGTTTATATCCCTAGCCCGAAATCACAATACCAACAAAACAACAACTATAATAGCACCAACATCAGCAACATCATAATCAATACCAAAATATTCCATAAAACATGCCACCAGCTGATCAGGTGTTAATGCGTAAATAACGCCTCACCCTTTCCCCATACACCATATATATATATGTATATATACATAATATAAGCGTATATAATGTCTTCTGGTCACGGGTCAATATGCATATATGTAAATGAATGCAACGCATAAATGTGAACTAACATAATCATGATACACAACTCAGGACCCATGAACAGAAGGGACAATCATAAGAGGGGTACAGGAACATCAAAGACTAAAGTACTCCTAGTGCTTCTAAGAGTAGAGTAATATGGAAGCTCGTTTACTCGTTGTTCGCTCATGTCATTGGATCATGCCAAAAAGAAAGAAAGGCAAAGCCTTAACATACCTGGAAGATAATTTCTCGACTTCCCAACTTACTTCAGGTCTCGCAATCTACATATAAAAAAGCAGTCGCAATATTATTAGGCTTATTGTCAAATACTTGTTTTAAGCCTTCAAATGAATTCCCTTTTAGAATCTGCCGAAATTCGGGCAGCATCTCCCTTGTTTATATCCCTAGCCCGAAATCACAATACAAACAAAACAACAACTATAATAGCACCAACATCAGCAACATCATAATCAATACCAAAATATTCCGTAAAACATGCCACCAGCTGATCAGGTGTTAATGCGTAAATAACGCCTCACCCTTTCCCCATACACCATATATATATATGTATATATACATAATATAAGCGTATATAATGTCTTCTGGTCACGGGTCAATATGCATATATGTAAATAAATGCAATGCATAAATGTGAACTAACATAATCATGATACACAACTCAGGACCCATGAACAGAAGGGACAATCATAAGAGGGGTACAGGAACATCAAAGACTAAAGTACTCCTAGTACTTCTAAGTGTACAGTAATATGGAAGCTCGTTTACTCGTTGTTCGCTCATATCATAGCATCATGCCAAAAAGAAAGAAAGGGAAAGCCTTAGCATACCTGGAAGATAATTTCTCGACTTCCCAACTTACTTCCGGTCTCGCATTCTACATATAAAAGCAGTCGCACTATTATTAGGCTTATTGTCATATACTTGTTTTAAGCCTTCAAACGAAATCCCTTTTAGAATCTGCCGAAATTCGGGCAGCATCTCCCTTGTTTATATCCCTAGCCCGAAATCGCAATACAAACAAAACCACTGCTATAATAGCACCAACATCAACAACATCATCATCAATACAAAAATACTCCGTAAAACATGCCACCAGCTGATCAGGTGTTAACGCGTAAATAACGCCTCACCCTTTCCCCATACACCATATATATATATATGTATATATACATAATATACGCGTATATAACATCTTCTGGTCACGGGTCAATATGCATATATGTAAATGAATGCAACGCATAAATGTGAACTAACATAATCATGATACACAACTCAGGACCCATGAACAGAAGGGACAATCATAAGAGGGGTACAGGAACACCAAAGACTAAAGTACTCCTAGTGCTTCTAAGAGTAGAGTAATATGGAAGCTCGTTTACTCGTTGTTCGCTCATGTCATTGGATCATGCCAAAAAGAAAGAAAGGCAAAGCCTTAACATACCTGGAAGATAATTTCTCGACTTCCCAACTTACTTCAGGTCTCGCAATCTACATATAAAAAAGCAGTCGCAATATTATTAGGCTTATTGTCAAATACTTGTTTTAAGCCTTCAAATGAATTCCCTTTTAGAATCTGCCGAAATTCGGGCAGCATCTCCCTTGTTTATATCCCTAGCCCGAAATCACAATACAAACAAAACAACAACTATAATAGCACCAACATCAGCAACATCATAATCAATACCAAAATATTCCGTAAAACATGCCACCAGCTGATCAGGTGTTAATGCGCAAATAACGCCTCACCCTTTCCCCATACACCATATATATATATGTATATATACATAATATAAGCGTATATAATGTCTTCTGGTCACGGGTCAATATGCATATATGTAAATGAATGCAACGCATAAATGTGAACTAACATAATCATGATACACAACTCAGGCCACATGAACAGAAGGGACAATCATAAGAGGGGTACAGGAACATCAAAGACTAAAGTACTCCTAGTGCTTCTAAGAGTAGAGTAATATGGAAGCTCCTTTACTCGTTGTTCCCTCATATCATAGGATCATCCCAAAAACAAAGAAAGGGAAAGCATTAACATACCTGGAAGATAATTTCTCGACATCCCAACTTACTTCTAGTCTCGCAATATACACATAAAAGCAGTCGCACTATTATTAGGCTTATTGTCATATACTTGTTTTAAGCCTTCAAACGAAATCCCTTTTAGAATCTGCCGAAATTCGGGCAGCATCTCCCTTGTTTATATCCCTAGCCCGAAATCGCAATACCAACAAAACCACTGCTACAATAGCACCAACATCAACAACATCATCATCAATACAAAAATATTCCATAAAACATACCACCAGCTGATCAGGTGTTAATGCGTAAATAACACCTCACCCTTTCCCCATACACCATATATGTATACGTATATATACATAATATATGCGTATAAAACGTCTTCTTGTCACGGGTCAATATACATATATGTAAATGAATGCAACGCATAAATGTGAACTAACATAATCATGATACACAACTCAGGACCCATGAACAGAAGGGACAATCATAAGAGGGGTACAGGAACATCAAAGACTAAAGTACTCCTAGTGCTTCTAAGAGTAGAGTAATATCGAAGCTCGTTTACTTGTTGTTCGCTTATATCATAGGATCATGCCAAAAAGAAAGAAAGGGAAAGCCTTAACATACCTGGAAGATAATTTCTCGACTTCCCAACTTACTTCCGGTCTCGCAATCTACATATAAAAGCAGTCGCAATATTATTAGGCTTATTGTCAAATACTAGTTTTAAGCCTTCAAATGAAATCCCTTTTAGAATCTGCCGAAATTCGGGCAGCATCTCCCTTGTTTATATCCCTAGCCCGAAATCACAATACCAACAAAACAACAACTATAATAGCACCAACATCAGCAACATCATAATCAATACCAAAATATTCCATAAAACATGCCACCAGCTGATCAGGTGTTAATGCGTAAATAACGCCTCACCCTTTCCCCATACACCATATATATATATGTATATATACATAATATAAGCGTATATAATGTCTTCTGGTCACGGGTCAATATGCATATATGTAAATGAATGCAACGCATAAATGTGAACTAACATAATCATGATACACAACTCAGGACCCATGAACAGAAGGGACAATCATAAGAGGGGTACAGGAACATCAAAGACTAAAGTACTCCTAGTGCTTCTAAGAGTAGAGTAATATGGAAGCTCGTTTACTCGTTGTTCGCTCATGTCATTGGATCATGCCAAAAAGAAAGAAAGGCAAAGCCTTAACATACCTGGAAGATAATTTCTCGACTTCCCAACTTACTTCAGGTCTCGCAATCTACATATAAAAAAGCAGTCGCAATATTATTAGGCTTATTGTCAAATACTTGTTTTAAGCCTTCAAATGAATTCCCTTTTAGAATCTGCCGAAATTCGGGCAGCATCTCCCTTGTTTATATCCCTAGCCCGAAATCACAATACAAACAAAACAACAACTATAATAGCACCAACATCAGCAACATCATAATCAATACCAAAATATTCCGTAAAACATGCCACCAGCTGATCAGGTGTTAATGCGTAAATAACGCCTCACCCTTTCCCCATACACCATATATATATATGTATATATACATAATATAAGCGTATATAATGTCTTCTGGTCACGGGTCAATATGCATATATGTAAATGAATGCAACGCATAAATGTGAACTAACATAATCATGATACACAACTCAGGACCCATGAACAGAAGGGACAATCATAAGAGGGGTACAGGAACATCAAAGACTAAAGTACTCCTAGTACTTCTAAGTGTAGAGTAATATGGAAGCTCGTTTACTCGTTGTTCGCTCATATCATAGCATCATGCCAAAAAGAAAGAAAGGGAAAGCCTTAGCATACCTGGAAGATAATTTCTCGACTTCCCAACTTACTTCCGGTCTCGCATTCTACATATAAAAGCAGTCGCACTATTATTAGGCTTATTGTCATATACTTGTTTTAAGCCTTCAAACGAAATCCCTTTTAGAATCTGCCGAAATTCGGGCAGCATCTCCCTTGTTTATATCCCTAGCCCGAAATCGCAATACAAACAAAACCACTGCTATAATAGCACCAACATCAACAACATAATCATCAATACAAAAATACTCCATAAAACATGCCACCAGCTGATCAGGTGTTAACGCGTAAATAACGCCTCACCCTTTCCCCATACACCATATATATATATATGTATATATACATAATATACGCGTATATAACATCTTCTGGTCACGGGTCAATATGCATATATGTAAATGAATGCAACGCATAAATGTGAACTAACATAATCATGATACACAACTCAGGACCCATGAACAGAAGGGACAATCATAAGAGGGGTACAGGAACACCAAAGACTAAAGTACTCCTAGTGCTTCTAAGAGTAGAGTAATATGGAAGCTCGTTTACTCGTTGTTCGCTCATGTCATTGGATCATGCCAAAAAGAAAGAAAGGCAAAGCCTTAACATACCTGGAAGATAATTTCTCGACTTCCCAACTTACTTCAGGTCTCGCAATCTACATATAAAAAAGCAGTCGCAATATTATTAGGCTTATTGTCAAATACTTGTTTTAAGCCTTCAAATGAATTCCCTTTTAGAATCTGCCGAAATTCGGGCAGCATCTCCCTTGTTTATATCCCTAGCCCGAAATCACAATACAAACAAAACAACAACTATAATAGCACCAACATCAGCAACATCATAATCAATACCAAAATATTCCGTAAAACATGCCACCAGCTGATCAGGTGTTAATGCGTAAATAACGCCTCACCCTTTCCCCATACACCATATATATATATGTATATATACATAATATAAGCGTATATAATGTCTTCTGGTCACGGGTCAATATGCATATATGTAAATGAATGCAACGCATAAATGTGAACTAACATAATCATGATACACAACTCAGGCCACATGAACAGAAGGGACAATCATAAGAGGGGTACAGGAACATCAAAGACTAAAGTACTCCTAGTGCTTCTAAGAGTAGAGTAATATGGAAGCTCCTTTACTCGTTGTTCCCTCATATCATAGGATCATCCCAAAAACAAAGAAAGGGAAAGCATTAACATACCTGGAAGATAATTTCTCGACATCCCAACTTACTTCTAGTCTCGCAATATACACATAAAAGCAGTCGCACTATTATTAGGCTTATTGTCATATACTTGTTTTAAGCCTTCAAACGAAATCCCTTTTAGAATCTGCCGAAATTCGGGCAGCATCTCCCTTGTTTATATCCCTAGCCCGAAATCGCAATACCAACAAAACCACTGCTACAATAGCACCAACATCAACAACATCATCATCAATACAAAAATATTCCATAAAACATACCACCAGCTGATCAGGTGTTAATGCGTAAATAACACCTCACCCTTTCCCCATACACCATATATGTATACGTATATATACATAATATATGCGTATAAAACGTCTTCTTGTCACGGGTCAATATACATATATGTAAATGAATGCAACGCATAAATGTGAACTAACATAATCATGATACACAACTCAGGACCCATGAACAGAAGGGACAATCAAAAGAGGGGTACAGGAACATCAAAGACTAAAGTACTCCTAGTGCTTCTAAGAGTAGAGTAATATGGAAGCTCGTTTACTCGTTGTTTGCTCATATCATAGGATCATGCCAAAAAGAATGAAAGGGAAAGCCTTAACATACCTGGAAGATAATGTCTCGACTTCCCAACTTACTTCCGGTCTCGCAATCTACATATAAAAGCAGTCGCAATATTATTAGGCTTATTGTCAAATACTTGTTTTAAGCCTTCAAATGAATTCCCTTTTAGAATCTGCCGAAATTCGGGCAGCATCTCCCTTGTTTATATCCCTAGCCCGAAATCACAATACAAACAAAACAACAACTATAATAGCACCAACATCAGCAACATCATAATCAATACCAAAATATTCCGTAAAACATGCCACCAGCTGATCAGGTGTTAATGCGTAAATAACGCCTCACCCTTTCCCCATACACCATATATATATATATGTATATATACATAATATAAGCGTATATAATGTCTTCTGGTCACGGGTCAATATGCATATATGTAAATGAATGCAACGCATAAATGTGAACTAACATAATCATGATACACAACTCAGGACCCATGAACAGAAGGGACAATCATAAGAGGGGTACAGGAACATCAAAGACTAAAGTACTCCTAGTACTTCTAAGTGTAGAGTAATATGGAAGCTCGTTTACTCGTTGTTCGCTCATATCATAGCATCATGCCAAAAAGAAAGAAAGGGAAAGCCTTAGCATATCTGGAAGATAATTTCTCGACTTCCCAACTTACTTCCGGTCTCGCATTCTACATATAAAAGCAGTCGCACTATTATTAGGCTTATTGTCATATACTTGTTTTAAGCCTTCAAACGAAATCCCTTTTAGAATCTGCCGAAATTCGGGCAGCATCTCCCTTGTTTATATCCCTAGCCCGAAATCGCAATACAAACAAAACCACTGCTACAATAGCACCAACATCAACAACATCATCATCAATACAAAAATACTCCATAAAACATGCCACCAGCTGATCAGGTGTTAACGCGTAAATAACGCCTCACCCTTTCCCCATACACCATATATATATATGTATATATACATAATATCAGCGTATATAATGTCTTCTGGTCACGGGTCAATATGCATATATGTAAATGAATGCAACGCATAAATGTGAACTAACATAATCATGATACACAACTCAGGACCCATGAACAGAAGGGACAATCATAAGAGGGGTACAGGAACATCAAAGACTAAAGTACTCCTAGTACTTCTAAGAGTAGAGTAATATGGAAGCTCGTTTACTCGTTGTTTGCTCATATCATAGGATCATGCCAAAAAGAAAGAAAGGGAAAGCCTTAGCATACCTGGAAGATAATGTCTCGACTTCCCAACTTACTTCCGGTCTCGCAATCTACATATAAAAGCAGTCGCAATATTATTAGGCTTATTGTCAAATACTTGTTTTAAGCCTTCAAATGAATTCCCTTTTAGAATCTGCCGAAATTCGGGCAGCATCTCCCTTGTTTATATCCCTAGCCCGAAATCACAATACAAACAAAACAACAACTATAATAGCACCAATATCAGCGACATCATAATCAATACCAAAATATTCCGTAAAACATGCCACCAGCTGATCAGGTGTTAATGCGTAAATAACGCCTCACCCTTTCCCCATACACCATATATATATATATATATATATATATGTATATATACATAATATAAGCGTATATAATGTCTTCTGGTCACGGGTCAATATGCATATATGTAAATGAATGCAACGCATAAATGTGAACTAACATAATCATGATACACAACTCAGGACCCATGAACAGAAGGGACAATCATAAGAGGGGTACAGGAACATCAAAGACTAAAGTACTCCTAGTACTACTAAGTGTAGAGTAATATGGAAGCTCGTTTACTCGTTGTTCGCTCATATCATAGCATCGTGCCAAAAAGAAAGAAAGGGAAAGCCTTAGCATACCTGGAAGATAATTTCTCGACTTCCCAACTTACTTCCGGTCTCGCATTCTACATATAAAAGTAGTCGCACTATTATTAGGCTTATTGTCATATACTTGTTTTAAGCCTTCAAACGAAATCCCTTTTAGAATCTGCCGAAATTCAGCATCTCCCTTGTTTATATCCCTAGCCCGAAATCGCAATACAAACAAAACCACTGCTACAATAGCACCAACATCAACAACATCATCATCAATACAAAAATACTCCATAAAACATGCCACCAGCTGATCAGGTGTTAACGCGTAAATAACGCCTCACCCTTTCCCCATACACCATATATATATGTATATATACATAATATAAATGTATATAATGTCTTCTGGTCACGGGTCAATATGCATATATGTAAATGAATGCAACGCATAAATGTGAACTAACATAATCATGATACACAACTCAGGACCCATGAACAGAAGGGACAATCATAAGAGGGGTACAGGAACATCAAAGACTAAAGTACTCCTAGTGCTTCTAAGAGTAGAGTAATATGGAAGCTCGTTTACTCGTTGTTTGCTCATATCATAGGATCATGCCAAAAAGAAAGAAAGGGAAAGCCTTAACATACCTGGAAGATAATGTCTCGACTTCCCAACTTACTTTCGGTCTCGCAATCTACATATAAAAGCAGTCGCAATATTATTAGGCTTATTGTCAAATACTTGTTTTAAGCCTTCAAATGAATTCCCTTTTAGAATCTGCCGAAATTCGGGCAGCATCTCCCTTGTTTATATCCCTAGCCTGAAATCACAATACAAACAAAACAACAACTATAATAGCACCAATATCAGCAACATCATAATCAATACCAAAATATTTCGTAAAACATGCCACCAGCTGATCAGGTGTTAATGCGTAAATAACGCCTCACCCTTTCCCCATACACCATATATATATATGTATATATACATAATATAAGCGTATATAATGTCTTCTGGTCACGGGTCAATATGCATATATGTAAATGAATGCAACGCATAAATGTGAACTAACATAATCATGATACACAACTCAGGACCCATGAACAGAAGGGACAATCATAAAAGGGGTACAGGAACATCAAAGACTAAAGTACTCCTAGTACTTCTAAGTGTAGAGTAATATGGAAGCTCGTTTACTCGTTGTTCGCTCATATCATAGCATCATGCCAAAAAGAAAGAAAGGGAAAGCCTTAGCATACCTGGAAGATAATTTCTCGACTTCCCAACTTACTTCCGGTCTCGCATTCTACATATAAAAGCAGTCGCACTATTATTAGGCTTATTGTCATATACTTGTTTTAAGCCTTCAAACGAAATCCCTTTTAGAATCTGCCGAAATTCGGGCAGCATCTCCCTTGTTTATATCCCTAGCCCGAAATCGCAATACAAACAAAACCACTGCTACAATAGCACCAACATCAACAACATCATCATCAATACAAAAATACTACATAAAACATGCCACCAGCTGATCAGGTGTTAACGCGTAAATAACGCCTCACCCTTTCCCCATACACCATATATATATATATGTATATATACATAATATAAACGTATATAATGTCTTCTGGTCACGGGTCAATATGCATATATGTAAATGAATGCAACGCATAAATGTGAACTAACATAATCATGATACACCACTCAGGACCCATGAACAGAAGGGACAATCAAAAGAGGGGTACAGGAACATCAAAGACTAAAGTACTCCTAGTGCTTCTAAGAGTAGAGTAATATGGAAGCTCGTTTACTCGTTGTTTGCTCATATCATAGGATCATGCCAAAAAGAAAGAAAGGGAAAGCCTTAACATACCTGGAAGATAATGTCTCGACTTCCCAACTTACTTCCGGTCTCGCAATCTACATATAAAAGCAGTCGCAATATTATTAGGCTTATTGTCAAATACTTGTTTTAAGCTTTCAAATGAATTCCCTTTTAGAATCTGCCGAAATTCGGGCAGCATCTCCCTTGTTTATATCCCTAGCCCGAAATCACAATACAAACAAAACAACAACTATAATAGCACCAACATCAGCAACATCATAATCAATACCAAAATATTCCGTAAAACATGCCACCAGCTGATCAGGTGTTAATGCATAATTAACGCCTCACCCTTTCCCCATACACCATATATATATATGTATATATACATAATATAAGCGTATATAATGTCTTCTGGTCACGGGTCAATATGCATATATGTAAATGAATGCAACGCATAAATGTGAACTAACATCATCATGATACACAACTCAGGACCCATGAACAGAAGGGACAATCATAAGAGAGGTACAGGAACATCAAAGACTAAAGTACTCCTAGTACTTCTAAGTGTAGAGTAATATGGAAGCTCGTTTACTCGTTGTTCGCTCATATCATAGCATCATGCCAAAAAGAAAGAAAGGGAAAGCCTTAGCATACCTGGAAGATAATTTCTCGACTTCCCAACTTACTTCCGGTCTCGCATTCTACATATAAAAGCAGTCGCACTATTATTAGGTTGTTATGTCCCGTATTTTCGTATAACGGGAAATCAAGAAAGAAAGAAGACTTGTGTGCGTTGAGGAAATATTTTGATTTTGGTGAATATGAACATGTTGGTTATGGAGTCATAAATGTTAAGACCTCGGGGAAGGCCGAGGGTAAATTTGGAATTTCGGAAATTTGTTTCGGGAATTACAAAACGAGGCGTTTAGTGAATTGGGCCAAGAAAAATGCAATACAAAAATTGAGGCCCAATTGAGTATTGGCCGGCCCAAAGGAGAAAACCCAAGTCCATTTCATTAAGGTCATGTGCTATGCACATGACCTATAAGTGGATATATATGATTTAGGCTTGGCCTTAACAAGACCATAACAAGAAAAAAATCAAAGAACACAACGTTAGGGGGTTTCGGCCACTAGAGAGAAAAAGAAGGAAAAATTTCCAACCTTGGTTGTTGTTTCAAAAATCTTGAGTTTTACATAGTGGTGAAGTGCTCAAGACGCTCTCCGACGTGATACAATTAGTTCGGAGAAAGAGCGACGTTTGCGGCAAGGCGGAAACTCAAGAAAAAGGTAAGATTTTTATGTTTTAATGATATGAAATGGATGTATATGTGTTGTTGATTGAATTAGTGTGAAGATTTTGGAATGGGGTTGTGTTTGTGCATGGTGTGTGTGTGTATAAAGGGTGTGTTTGGCCGAAAGTGAGGGAGGTGAAAGGCCTAAGAATTTGAGCTTGTTTAGTTTGAATAATTTGTTGTTGTGGTCATTATGTTGTAAAGGATTGATTAAGGAATTGAGTTGGTATTAGAAAATAATTTTTGACGTTATCGGAAAGTGTATACCCTTGGTATATTTGTGTATATCATAGTATATTTATGATACTAAAGACTTTGAATATGATTCATGGTTGATGAAAGTGAGTTTGGAATGAAACGACGCAAATTAGAACGTTCGTCGTAACTTTTGGTGTTTGAATGAAAATTGGAAAGTAGTGAACTTTGGGGATGCTTGTATGCGGTTTGGAACTTGTTTGTTATGTAATGGAATAATCCTGAATGAATGAATACAATAATGTGGATATAAGTTGAAATTGTGAAGTTTGGAAATAGGATTACCAACTTATGAAATAAGGTGCAATTGTGAAGTTAGTGTGTTTGATTGTGATTCGTATTGTGTAATGATGTGTGGGTTGTTGTTGTTGTTGTATTTTGAGCCGAGCTAAGTCTCGGGGGTGTTTGATTTATAGGGGAAGTGCTGCCGAAATTTCGGTAGCCAAGTTTAGCCCCAAAGATGAATATGTTAATTCTCATGAATAGTAACTGGTAAAAGTGACCATTTGCAGTTTCTGGACGAAACGGGAACTGCGATTTGAGGAGCGTAAGGCGCCAACCAGGTATGTAAAGCCTACCTCTTATTCTTTTGGCATGTCCTAGACCTACTAGGTAAATTTCAGAATCTCGGGAATAACTTTGCTCTCGGAAATCGAGGTTCAAGTTCAAGCACTATTCATTCAGCGCGATTGAAACCTTTTGGTCCCATTTGGGTAAAAGAACGCTCGTACCTCCATAACTTGTGCTGTTGAGTCCGAAACTCTTCGAAACTTTTGTAAATGACTATATGAAGCCAAAAACCTGCGATTTGTGTCCGCCGCCTCAATTTGACCCGAGGTGGGCCCGCGAGCCCCGAGGCTCCCCTTATTCGGTTTGTTTGATTCGTTTGTGTCTGTTTTAATCTGCGACTGTTTGTTTATGACCCAAGGATGCGTTGGAAACTTCCTGTGCCATTGATGCACGTTCTGTACTTTGGATGATGTGAGAATTCCGAAAGAGTGACTCATGAACAGTTTTCTTACGAATTTGACAGCTCGGAACTTCGTAACCTCTATATGCCTACTTTTATCAATCCGATTCCTACTTCGAGCCTCTTGGTGTCACTGTATACTTATATGTAAACTATATGTTGAGTTCGATAAATTATTTTTGATATGCATATGGTTTCTGCACTACTCTGTTCGTGCTGTCTGCTATGATTTCGCTCGTCGGTACCCGGGCCGACTTTGTGATCGTGCGCACTATGTTATATTCGGGAGTTATGATGTGTTACGGTTTCCGAGGCCTCGCCATAGGGCCGGTTACCGTTTATGGAGTTATGATGTGATATGGCATTTGATATGTTCTGATGATATGATGTGTGTGTGATATGATGTGTCTGGAGATTGTACGGAGATTTGAAAACTTCTGGAGCTATGATGTGTTGTGGCACCAGCGTCGGGGGGTGACCACGTTCCTAAACCCTATACATGATTTGATTTGCATTTGTACGTTCGCCTCCCGCTCAGGTTTGCTTTGTTGCGATAACGGTGTGTTTGTTCTTTCTGACTCCAGCTGTGTTTGTGATTTCTGTACCTTCTGCTTTACATACTCAGTACTTCTCCCGCACTGACCCCCGTTTTCTTCGGGGGCTGTGTTTCATGCCCGCAGGTACAGAAGCTCGTTTGGGTGGTTCTCCAGTTTAGGCTACTCATTCTGCTGTGTTGGAAAGCTCCCCTTGATCCGGAGCCTACTTTTGGTACATATCTTTTGTTGTGTCTGTATTCTGTACATTTGGATGAGTGGGTACGGCGGGGCCCTGTCCCGTCCTATGTTCTTATGTTCTGTTTTGTCTAGAGGCCTGTAGTCAGATTTGTGGGTCGTGGGTCCGGTGTGTTCGCATGTGAGTCAGTTTTGTGTTCTTAAGCGGCCCGTACACTACTATGGCCAAGTCGGCCTCTGATTGTGTATGTATGTGTATGCTTCTGGGGGCGATGTGCATTCCGCCACCCTTCGGATGTGTGTGTGTGAAAATTTGGCGATGTATTTTCCGCCTCTTTTCTGATTTGTGATTTGTTGATTTGTACGGGCGACTGCTTAGGATGAGTGTTCGGTAGATGTCTGATTACGATGTTGAGTTTGAGTATCGTATATTGTGTTTGGACGAGTCTGATTATGATGATCTGGGTGTGAGTTCGTTTGGGGTGTCCCAGTAGGGCACCAGTCGCGGCCCACGGGGCTGGGTCGTGACAAAAGTGGTATCAGAGCGGTTTGTCCTCGGAATGTCTACAGGCCGTGTCTAGTAGAGTCTTGTTTATCGATGTGTTGTGCACCACATCTATAAACAGGGAGCTACAGGACGTCTAGGATGTTGTGTTGCTCTTTCTTTGGAATCTTAGATCGTGCGATAGAGCTGTGTTATTAGGGTCATTCTGATCTGACCCGTTGTTGTGTTTGCAGTAATGCCTCCGAAGAAGGCAACGGCGGCCCAGAAGGGCAAGGCGAAGGTGGGAGAGACCAGTCAGGCACAACGAGCTACTCGGGCTCGTGTCTATGATTTGCCTGAGGTTGCACCTCATTCTGAGGGGTCTGCTACACCCCCATTAGTACAGCCTGGAGCGGGACCTTCAGCAGCTCCAGAGGTCCGTGTACCCGCTCCTGAGACTCCAGCTCCTCAGCCAGGGGCGGAGGATAGGACCCTGAGGGAGGCTGTACAGTTGTTGACCACGATTGTAGCCGGACAGGCTCGCAGGCGCGGGCGGAGGGATGATGATGATGAGGACAGGCGGGAAAGCCTGAGAGTTCGGGAGTTCTTGTTATGCGGCCCTCCAGAGGTTTTCGGGTCTAAGCCCGACGAGGACCCCCATGACTTCATCCGGGGGATGCGGCGTGCATTAGACTTGGTCAGGGCTTCAGAGACCGAGTCGGTTGAGCTAGCTTCGCATAGACTTCGGGATGTTGCCGCGCATTGGTATGAGACTTGGGAGCTATCCCGGGGTGAGGGTGCTCCACCAGCTATGTGGGATCAGTTTGTGACTGCTTTCACCCGCCACTTTCTGCCCCCAGAGTTACGACGGGAGCGAGCTAATCGGTTTTTGCATCTGCAGCAGAGGGGTCGGAGCGTCCGTGAATATAATTTGGAGTTTGATTCCCTGGCCCGGTATGCCCCTGCCGTGGTGGCAGATATGACAGATCGGATGCATAGATATGTTATGGGGTTGGATCGTTACCTGATTGATGGCTGTATGGCGGTGTCATTGCAGACAGATATGGATATTGCCCGTTTACAGGCCTACGCCCAGGGGATGGAGAACCGGCACCGAGCAGATCGGCCCAGCAGAGAGTATGATGGGAGACGGCCCAAGAGGGCCAGATCAGCGGGGCATTTTGGAGATTCTCGGGGCGGGCAGCCTCAGTATCAGTCCAGTGGGTACTTTCCTCCGTCAGGCCGGGACACACAGTCTGCTAGTAAGAGATTTGATAGCGCAGGACCGTCCAGGGCAGACCAGAGTTCCAGAGCCCCAGGTCCTCAGGCGAGCAGGGGTCCCAGTCAGTCTAGGCCACCCATACCCCAGTGTTCGTATTTTGGGAGATCGCACCCAGGTGAGTGCTTCAGGGCCACAGGGGCCTGTTTTGCTTGCGGCCGCCAGGGCCATATCATGCGGGATTGTCCGTGGGCAGGCGGTTCCGGTAGCGCAGCACCGCCGATGAGATCTGTTGCGGGTTCGTCATCTACCCCTTCGGCCACGCGCTCTACGGGGCGAGGTATGCCAGCACCAGCGGGCCGCGGTAGAGGCCGTGGTGGGGCTTCAGATTCTAGCGGTCCCTCGAACCGCATCTATGCTCTGACTGGTCGTCGGGACCCAGAGGCACCCCCAGACGCAGACCCAGGTATACTACTAACCCTTTTGTTTAATGAATATGTGCAATGGTAGGTTTGTACCTCAGTATTATGCGATATTCTTTTTGTGTGTGTCAGTAAAGGTAGGGTAAGAATCCGAATTAATGAAAATATCCGAGGCAGTTATCTGTACATGTGGGAGGAAAATATATGGGATTTGGAAGACTAGAACGGTAGACCTCACAGTCAGAAAAGCAAACGACCTCTTTGGGTCAGAGTGGGACCCGCTACGGAAAATTTCCGAAAAAAAATTTGCTAAGACCCCGTTTGGCCTAAAATTACGTGACAAAGGTCGTGCGAGGCAATTGGCGAAATTATATCAACCCTAACGCGTCAAAATGTGTAAAAGTTTCAGGGTTAAGCGTGCTCAAGCCAGAGCAATTCTGGGATGGGTGACCCCCTGGGAAGTAATGTAAAATTTTGCACAAGTGTAAGTATGATTAAGGAAAATGAAAACTTGGGGTAACCAAAGGTAAATAGAATGAGTGAGGAATAATTAGTGCCCCTTTCGAGAGTCGCGCGGAACGAGGCGGACTAAATGGGCAAAAAGAAAAGGGTACGACCCCTCTTGGGAAATTAAACAAATTCGAATAACAGCCAGAGATGTTCGCCAGTAAGGTATGAGTACACGTGTGTACGTGTATGTGTATGTGTATGTGTGTGTGTATGATTTTCATTCAGGGCCATGAGGGCTAAGAGCCGACCCGGAAACTAATGTTGTGGTAAATAGAAGATAAGCAGTGTGAGTAAGTGGAATTTTGAAGGAAGTCGATACGTAAGACGCAAGACGAATTGTGTGATGATTTGGTGAGTGAGTTTGCAAATAAAGGGAAATTCTCATGAATTATTGGAGCCTTAATATGAATAATTTGATCCTAAATTGACAACCTATCTGTGGTGCTTCTGCACTCCCGATCTCGATGAGGCTCTGCCTAGTACGCCTCTGTATTCCTGCGTTCGACTGTGTTCCGTCCGATGAACCTTTTGTGCGTTTGATTCTGAATCCGTTTCTGTCTGGCACACCTCTGTGGGTCTGACTCTGGATATACATCCATCTGATATGCTTCGGTGCGTTTGATTTTGACCGTGCGTGTGTTTGATACATTTCGGTTTGTCTGATCACGATTCGGTATGCTTCTGATTTCGGGTTTGTTCGATATGAATCCGTACGTCTGGCTTGATTGTGAATCCGTTTAGTATATCCCCGTGTGTCTGATTCCGTCTACGAATTTGTTTGTCACACCTTTGTACGTTTGACTCCGATCTCAGATGTGTCTGATATGCTTCCGTACCCCTTGATGTTGACTACGAATACGTCCGCCATAGTTGAGTATGTCTGCCTCCAATTATGAATCCGTCCGATATGTTTATGCGTGTCCGGCTTTAGTTCTGAATCTATTTGGCATGAAGTGTCTGATATGAAGTAAAGTGAGATTACGACGATGAGGTAAGGAAACTCAGGAGTGTGAAAAGAGGATGATATTGACAACGATGTCTGGAAAGCGTCCGTCCCTTACAAGAATATAATGCAGAGTTCGGTGATTACGTAGAGTATGAGAAAAGGTACTATGAAGGTATTTGAGTCAGTGATGTGAAGAATCTACCCTAGTATTGGTAAAGAAGACATGTCAGAGAAATCAATAAAGGACAACTATCAAGAGAACCCTCCCGGAGTAGTACGACACCCATGAGTTCGATTCAACATTCGAGGACGAATGTTCTTAAGGGGGGAGGAATGTTATGTCCCGTATTTTCGTATAACGGGAAATCAAGAAAGAAAGAAGACTTGTGTGCGTTGAGGAAATATTTTGATTTTGGTGAATATGAACATGTTGGTTATGGAGTCATAAATGTTAAGACCTCGGGGAAGGCCGAGGGTAAATTTGGAATTTCGGAAATTTGTTTCGGGAATTACAAAACGAGGCGTTTAGTGAATTGGGCCAAGAAAAATGCAATACAAAAATTGAGGCCCAATTGAGTATTGGCCGGCCCAAAGGAGAAAACCCAAGTCCATTTCATTAAGGTCATGTGCTATGCACATGACCTATAAGTGGATATATATGATTTAGGCTTGGCCTTATCAAGACCATAACAAGAAAAAAATCAAAGAACACAAAGTTAGGGGGTTTCGGCCACTAGAGAGAAAAAGAAGGAAAAATTTCCAACCTTGGTTGTTGTTTCAAAAATCTTGAGTTTTACATAGTGGTGAAGTGCTCAAGACGCTCTCCGACGTGATACAATTAGTTCGGAGAAAGAGCGACGTTTGCGGCATGGCGGAAACTCAAGAAAAAGGTAAGATTTTTATGTTTTAATGATATGAAATGGATGTATATGTGTTGTTGATTGAATTAGTGTGAAGATTTTGGAATGGGGTTGTGTTTGTGCATGGTGTGTGTGTGTATAAAGGGTGTGTTTGGCCGAAAGTGAGGGAGGTGAAAGGCCTAAGAATTTGAGCTTGTTTAGTTTGAATAATGTGTTGTTGTGGTCATTATGTTGTAAAGGATTGATTAAGGAATTGAGTTGGTATTAGAAAATAATTTTTGACGTTATCGGAAAGTGTATACCCTTGGTATATTTGTGTATATCATAGTATATTTATGATACTAAAGACTTTGAATATGATTCATGGTTGATGAAAGTGAGTTTGGAATGAAACGACGCAAATTAGAACGTTCGTCGTAACTTTTGGTGTTTGAATGAAAATTGGAAAGTAGTGAACTTTGGGGATGCTTGTATGCGGTTTGGAACTTGTTTGTTATGTAATGGAATAATCCTGAATGAATGAATACAATAATGTGGATATAAGTTGAAATTGTGAAGTTTGGAAATAGGATTACCAACTTATGAAATAAGGTGCAATTGTGAAGTTAGTGTGTTTGATTGTGATTCGTATTGTGTAATGATGTGTGGGTTGTTGTTGTTGTTGTATTTTGAGCCGAGCTAAGTCTCGGGGGTGTTTGATTTATAGGGGAAGTGCTGCCGAAATTTCGGTAGCCAAGTTTAGCCCCAAAGATGAATATGTTAATTCTCATGAATAGTAACTGGTAAAAGTGACCATTTGCAGTTTCTGGACGAAACGGGAACTGCGATTTGAGGAGCGTAAGGCGCCAACCAGGTATGTAAAGCCTACCTCTTATTCTTTTGGCATGTCCTAGACCTACTAGGTAAATTTCAGAATCTCGGGAATAACTTTGCTCTCGGAAATCGAGGTTCAAGTTCAAGCACTATTCATTCAGCGCGATTGAAACCTTTTGGTCCCATTTGGGTAAAAGAACGCTCGTACCTCCATAACTTGTGCTGTTGAGTCCGAAACTCTTCGAAACTTTTGTAAATGACTATATGAAGCCAAAAACCTGCGATTTGTGTCCGCCGCCTCAATTTGACCCGAGGTGGGCCCGCGAGCCCCGAGGCTCCCCTTATTCGGTTTGTTTGATTCGTTTGTGTCTGTTTTAATCTGCGACTGTTTGTTTATGACCCAAGGATGCGTTGGAAACTTCCTGTGCCATTGATGCACGTTCTGTACTTTGGATGATGTGAGAATTCCGAAAGAGTGACTCATGAACAGTTTTCTTACGAATTTGACAGCTCGGAACTTCGTAACCTCTATATGCCTACTTTTATCAATCCGATTCCTACTTCGAGCCTCTTGGTGTCAGTGTATACTTATATGTAAACTATATGTTGATTTCGATAAATTATTTTTGATATGCATATGGTTTCTGCACTACTCTGTTCGTGCTGTCTGCTATGATTTCGCTCGTCGGTACCCGGGCCGACTTTGTGATCGTGCGCACTATGTTATATTCGGGAGTTATGATGTGTTACGGTTTCCGAGGCCTCGCCATAGGGCCGGTTACCGTTTATGGAGTTATGATGTGATATGGCATTTGATATGTTCTGATGATATGATGTGTGTGTGATATGATGTGTCTGGAGATTGTACGGAGATTTGAAAACTTCTGGAGCTATGATGTGTTGTGGCACCAGCGTCGGGGGGTGACCACGTTCCTAAACCCTATACATGATTTGATTTGCATTTGTACGTTCGCCTCCCGCTCAGGTTTGCTTTGTTGCGATAACGGTGTGTTTGTTCTTTCTGACTCCAGCTGTGTTTGTGATTTCTGTACCTTCTGCTTTACATACTCAGTACTTCTCCCGTACTGACCCCCGTTTTCTTCGGGGGCTGTGTTTCATGCCCGCAGGTACAGAAGCTCGTTTGGGTGGTTCTCCAGTTTAGGCTACTCATTCTGCTGTGTTGGAAAGCTCCCCTTGATCCGGAGCCTACGTTTGGTACATATCTTTTGTTGTGTCTGTATTCTGTACATTTGGATGAGTGGGTACGGCGGGGCCCTGTCCCGTCCTATGTTCTTATGTTCTGTTTTGTCTAGAGGCCTGTAGTCAGATTTGTGGGTCGTGGGTCCGGTGTGTTCGCATGTGAGTCAGTTTTGTGTTCTTAAGCGGCCCGTACACTACTATGGCCAAGTCGGCCTCTGATTGTGTATGTATGTGTATGCTTCTGGGGGCGATGTGCATTCCGCCACCCTTCGGATGTGTGTGTGTGAAAATTTGGCGATGTATTTTCCGCCTCTTTTCCGATTTGTGATTTGTTGATTTGTACGGGCGACTGCTTAGGATGAGTGTTCGGTAGATGTCTGATTACGATGTTGAGTTTGAGTATCGTATATTGTGTTTGGACGAGTCTGATTATGATGATCTGGGTGTGAGTTCGTTTGGGGTGTCCCAGTAGGGCACCAGTCGCGGCCCACGGGGCTGGGTCGTGACATAGGCTTATTGTCATATACTTGTTTTAAGCCTTCAAACGAAATCCCTTTTAGAATCTACCGAAATTCGGGCAGCATCTCCCTTGTTTATATCCCTAGCCCGAAATCGCAATACCAACAAAACCACTGCTACAATAGCACCAACATCATCAACATCATCATCAATACAAAAATATTCCATAAAACATACCACCAGCTGATCAGGTGTTAATGTGTAAATAACACCTCACCCTTTCCCCATACACCATATATATATATGTATATATACATAATATAAGCGTATATAATGTCTTCTGGTCACGGGTCAATATGCATATATGTAAATGAATGCAACGCATAAATGTGAACTAACATAATCATGATACACAACTCAAGACCCATGAACAGAAGGGACAATCATAAGAGGGGTACAGGAACATCAAAGACTAAAGTACTCCTAGTGCTTCTAAGAGTAGAGTAATATGGAAGCTCGTTTACTCGTTGTTTGCTCATATCATAGGATCATGCCAAAAAGAAAGAAAGGGAAAGCCTTAACATACCTGGAAGATAATGTCTCGACTTCCCAACTTACTTCCGGTCTCGCAATCTACATATAAAAGCAGTCGCAATATTATTAGGCTTATTGTCAAATACTTGTTTTAAGCCGTCAAATGAATTCCCTTTTAGAATCTGCCGAAATTCGGGCAGCATCTCCCTTGTTTATATCCCTAGCCCGAAATCACAATACAAACAAAACAACAACTATAATAGCACCAATATCAGCAACATCATAATCAATACCAAAATATTCCGTAAAACATGCCACCAGCTGATCAGGTGTTAATGCGTAAATAACGCCTCACCCTTTCCCCATACACCATATATATATATGTATATATACATAATATAAGCGTATATAATGTCTTCTGGTCACGGGTCAATATGGATATATGTAAATGAATGCAACGCATAAATGTGAACTAACATAATCATGATACACAACTCAGGACCCATGAACAGAAGGGACAATCATAAGAGGGGTACAGGAACACCAAAGACTAAAGTACTCCTAGTGCTTCTAAGAGTAGAGTAATATGGAAGCTCGTTTACTCGTTGTTCGCTCATGTCATTGGATCATGCCAAAAAGAAAGAAAGGGAAAGCCTTAACATACCTGGAAGATAATGTCTCGACTTCCCAACTTACTTCCGGTCTCGCATTCTACATATAAAAGCAGTCGCACTATTATTAGGCTTATTGTCATATACTTGTTTTAAGCCTTGAAACGAAATCCCTTTTAGAATCTGCCGAAATTCGGGCAGCATCTCCCTTGTTTATATCCCTAGCCCGAAATCGCAATACAAACAAAACCACTGCTACAATAGCACCAACATCAACAACATCATCATCAATACAAAAATACTCCATAAAACATGCCACCAGCTGATCAGGTGTTAACGCGTAAATAACGCCTCACCCTTTCCCCATACACCATATATATATATGTATATATACATAATATAAACGTATATAATGTCTTCTGGTCACGGGTCAATATGCATATATGTAAATGAATGCAACGCATAAATGTGAACTAACATAATCATGATACACAACTCAGGACCCATGAACAGAAGGGACAATCAAAAGAGGGGTACAGGAACATCAAAGACTAAAGTACTCCTAGTGCTTCTAAGAGTAGAGTAATATGGAAGCTCGTTTACTCGTTGTTTGCTCATATCATAGGATCATGCCAAAAAGAAAGAAAGGGAAAGCCTTAACATACCTGGAAGATAATGTCTCGACTTCCCAACTTACTTCCGGTCTCGCAATCTACATATAAAAGCAGTCGCAATATTATTAGGCTTATTGTCAAATACTTGTTTTAAGCCTTCAAATGAATTCCCTTTTAGAATCTGCCGAAATTCGGGCAGCATCTCCCTTGTTTATATCCCTAGCCCGAAATCACAATACAAACAAAACAACAACTATAATAGCACCAACATCAGCAACATCATAATCAATACCAAAATATTCCGTAAAACATGCTACCAGCTGATCAGGTGTTAATGCGTAATTAACGCCTCACCCTTTCCCCATACACCATATATATATATGTATATATACATAATATAAGCGTATATAATGTCTTCTGGTCACGGGTCAATATGCATATATGTAAATGAATGCAACGCATAAATGTGAACTAACATAATCATGATACACAACTCAGGACCCATGAACAGAAGGGACAATCATAAGAGGGGTACAGGAACATCAAAGACTAAAGTACTCCTAGTACTTCTAAGTGTAGAGTAATATGGAAGCTCGTTTACTCGTTGTTCGCTCATATCATAGCATCATGCCAAAAAGAAAGAAAGGGAAAGGCTTAGCATACCTGGAAGATAATTTCTCGACTTCCCAACTTACTTCCGGTCTCGCATTCTACATATAAAAGCAGTCGCACTATTATTAGGCTTATTGTCATATACTTGTTTTAAGCCTTCAAACGAAATCCCTTTTAGATTCTGCCGAAATTCGGGCAGCATCTCCCTTGTTTATATCCCTAGCCCGAAATCGCAATACCAACAAAACCACTGCTACAATAGCACCAACATCATCAACATCATCATCAATACAAAAATATTCCATAAAACATACCACCAGCTGATCAGGTGTTAATGTGTAAATAACACCTCACCCTTTCCCCATACACCATATATATATATGTATATATACATAATATAAGCGTATATAATGTCTTCTGGTCACGGGTCAATATGCATATATGTAAATGAATGCAACGCATAAATGTGAACTAACATAATCATGATACACAACTCAGGACCCATGAACAGAAGGGACAATCATAAGAGGGGTACAGGAACATCAAAGACTAAAGTACTCCTAGTGCTTCTAAGAGTAGAGTAATATGGAAGCTCGTTTACTCGTTGTTTGCTCATATCATAGGATCATGCCAAAAAGAAAGAAAGGGAAAGCCTTAACATACCTGGAAGATAATGTCTCGACTTCCCAACTTACTTCCGGTCTCGCAATCTACATATAAAAGCAGTCGCAATATTATTAGGCTTATTGTCAAATACTTGTTTTAAGCCGTCAAATGAATTCCCTTTTAGAATCTGCCGAAATTCGGGCAGCATCTCCCTTGTTTATATCCCTAGCCCGAAATCACAATACAAACAAAACAACAACTATAATAGCACCAATATCAGCAACATCATAATCAATACCAAAATATTCCGTAAAACATGCCACCAGCTGATCAGGTGTTAATGCGTAAATAACGCCTCACCCTTTCCCCATACACCATATATATATGTATATATACATAATATAAGCGTATATAATGTCTTCTGGTCACGGGTCAATATGCATATATGTAAATGAATGCAACGCATAAATGTGAACTAACATAATCATGATACACAACTCAGGACCCATGAACAGAAGGGACAATCATAAGAGGGGTACAGGAACATCAAAGACTAAAGTACTCCTAGTGCTTCTAAGAGTAGAGTAATATGGAAGCTCGTTTACTCGTTGTTCGCTCATATCATAGGATCATGCCAAAAAGAAAGAAAGGGAAAGCCTTAACATACCTGGAAGATAATGTCTCGACTTCCCAACTTACTTCCGGTCTCGCATTCTACATATAAAAGCAGTCGCACTATTATTAGGCTTATTGTCATATACTTGTTTTAAGCCTTCAAACGAAATCCCTTTTAGAATCTGCCGAAATTCGGGCAGCATCTCCCTTGTTTATATCCCTAGCCCGAAATCGCAATACAAACAAAACCACTGCTACAATAGCACCAACATCAACAACATCATCATCAATACAAAAATACTCCACAAAACATGCCACCAGCTGATCAGGTGTTAACGCGTAAATAACGCCTCACCCTTTCCCCATACACCATATATATATATGTATATATACATAATATAAACGTATATAATGTCTTCTGGTCACGGGTCAATATGCATATATGTAAATGAATGCAACGCATAAATGTGAACTAACATAATCATGATACACAACTCAGGACCCATGAACAGAAGGGACAATCATAAGAGGGGTACAGGAACATCAAAGACTAAAGTACTCCTAGTGCTTCTAAGAGTAGAGTAATATGGAAGCTCGTTTACTCGTTGTTTGCTCATATCATAGGATCATGCCAAAAAGAAAGAAAGGGAAAGCCTTAACATACCTGGAAGATAATGTCTCGACTTCCCAACTTACTTCCGGTCTCGCAATCTACATATAAAAGCAGTCGCAATATTATTAGGCTTATTGTCAAATACTTGTTTTAAGCCTTCAAATGAATTCCCTTTTAGAATCTGCCGAAATTCGGGCAGCATCTCCCTTGTTTATATCCCTAGCCCGAAATCACAATACAAACAAAACAACAACTATAATAGCACCAACATCAGCAACATCATAATCAATACCAAAATATTCCGTAAAACATGCCACCAGCTGATCAGGTGTTAATGCGTAATTAACGCCTCACCCTTTCCCCATACACCATATATATATATGTATATATACATAATATAAGCGTATATAATGTCTTCTGGTCACGGGTCAATATGCATATATGTAAATGAATGCAACGCATAAATGTGAACTAACATAATCATGATACACAACTCAGGACCCATGAACAGAAGGGACAATCATAAGAGGGGTACAGGAACATCAAAGACTAAAGTACTCCTAGTACTTCTAAGTGTAGAGTAATATGGAAGCTCGTTTACTCGTTGTTCGCTCATATCATAGCATCATGCCAAAAAGAAAGAAAGGGAAAGCCTTAGCATACCTGGAAGATAATTTCTCGACTTCCCAACTTACTTCCGGTCTCGCATTCTACATATAAAAGCAGTCGCACTATTATTAGGCTTATTGTCATATACTTGTTTTAAGCCTTCAAACGAAATCCCTTTTAGAATCTGCCGAAATTCGGGCAGCATCTCCCTTGTTTATATCCCTAGCCCGAAATCGCAATACCAACAAAACCACTGCTACAATAGCACCAACATCATCAACATCATCATCAATACAAAAATATTCCATAAAACATACCACCAGCTGATCAGGTGTTAATGTGTAAATAACACCTCACCCTTTCCCCATACACCATATATATATATGTATATATACATAATATAAGCGTATATAATGTCTTCTGGTCACGGGTCAATATGCATATATGTAAATGAATGCAACGCATAAATGTGAACTAACATAATCATGATACACAACTCAGGACCCATGAACAGAAGGGACAATCATAAGAGGGGTACAGGAACATCAAAGACTAAAGTACTCCTAGTGCTTCTAAGAGTAGAGTAATATGGAAGCTCGTTTACTCGTTGTTTGCTCATATCATAGGATCATGCCAAAAAGAAAGAAAGGGAAAGCCTTAACATACCTGGAAGATAATGTCTCGACTTCCCAACTTACTTCCGGTCTCGCAATCTACATATAAAAGCAGTCGCAATATTATTAGGCTTATTGTCAAATACTTGTTTTAAGCCTTCAAATGAATTCCCTTTTAGAATCTGCCGAAATTCGGGCAGCATCTCCCTTGTTTATATCCCTAGCCCGAAATCACAATACAAACAAAACAACAACTATAATAGCACCAACATCAGCAACATCATAATCAATACCAAAATATTCCGTAAAACATGCCACCAGCTGATCAGGTGTTAATGCGTAAATAACGCCTCACCCTTTCCCCATACACCATATATATATATGTATATATACATAATATAAGCGTATATAATGTCTTCTGGTCACGGGTCAATATGCATATATGTAAATGAATGCAACGCATAAATGTGAACTAACATAATCATGATACACAACTCAGGACCCATGAACAGAAGGGACAATCATAAGAGGGGTACAGGAACATCAAAGACTAAAGTACTCCTAGTACTTCTAAGTGTAGAGTAATATGGAAGCTCGTTTACTCGTTGTTCGCTCATATCATAGCATCATGCCAAAAAGAAAGAAAGGGAAAGCCTTAGCATACCTGGAAGATAATTTCTCGACTTCCCAACTTACTTCCGGTCTCGCATTCTACATATAAAAGCAGTCGCACTATTATTAGGCTTATTGTCATATACTTGTTTTAAGCCTTCAAACGAAATCCCTTTTAGAATCTGCCGAAATTCGGGCAGCATCTCCCTTGTTTATATCCCTAGCCCGAAATCGCAATACCAACAAAACCACTGCTACAATAGCACCAACATCAACAACATCATCATCAATACAAAAATATTCCATAAAACATACCACCAGCTGATCAGGTGTTAATGCGTAAATAACGCCTCACCCTTTCCCCATACACCATATATATATATGTATATATACATAATATAAGCGTATATAATGTCTTCTGGTCACGGGTCAATATGCATATATGTAAATGAATGCAACGCATAAATGTGAACTAACATAATCATGATACACAACTCAGGACCCATGAACAGAAGGGACAATCATAAGAGGGGTACAGGAACATCAAAGACTAAAGTACTCCTAGTGCTTCTAAGAGTAGAGTAATATGGAAGCTCGTTTACTCGTTGTTCGCTCATATCATAGGATCATGCCAAAAAGAAAGAAAGGGAAAGCCTTAACATACCTGGAAGATAATGTCTCGACTTCCCAACTTACTTCCGGTCTCGCAATCTACATATAAAAGCAATCGCAATATTATTAGGCTTATTGTCAAATACTTGTTTTAAGCCTTCAAATGAAATTCCCTTTTAGAATCTGCCGAAATTCGGGCAGCATCTCCCTTGTTTATATCCCTAGCCCGAAATCACAATACAAACAAAACAACAACTATAATAGCACCAACATCAGCAACATCATAATCAATACCAAAATATTCCAGTAAAACATGCCACCAGCTGATCAGGTGTTAATGCGTAAATAACGCCTCACCCTTTCCCCATACACCATATATATATATGTATATATACATAATATAAGCGTATATAATGTCTTCTGGTCACGGGTCAATATGCATATATGTAAATGAATGCAACGCATAAATGTGAACTAACATAATCATGATACACAACTCAGGACCCATGAACAGAAGGGACAATCATAAGAGGGGTACAGGAACATCAAAGACTAAAGTACTCCTAGTACTTCTAAGTGTAGAGTAATATGGAAGCTCGTTTACTCGTTGTTCGCTCATATCATAGCATCATGCCAAAAAGAAAGAAAGGGAAAGCCTTAGCATACCTGGAAGATAATTTCTCGACTTCCCAACTTACTTCCGGTCTCGCATTCTACATATAAAAGCAGTCGCACTATTATTAGGCTTATTGTCAATATACTTGTTTTAAGCCTTCAAACTGAAATCCCTTTTAGAATCTGCCGAAATTCGGGCAGCATCTCCCTTGTTTATATCCCTAGCCCGAAATCGCAATACAAACAAAACCACTGCTACAATAGCACCAACATCAACAACATCATCATCAATACAAAAATATTCCATAAAACATGCCACCAGCTGATCAGGTGTTAATGCGTAAATAACGCCTTACCCTTTCCCCATACACCATATATATATATGTATATATACATAATATAAGCGTATATAATGTCTTCTGGTCACGGGTCAATGTGCATATATGTAAATGAATGCAACGCATAAATGTGAACTAACATAATCATGATACACAACTCAGGACCCATGAACAGAAGGGACAATCATAAGAGGGGTACAGGAACATCAAAGACTAAAGTACTCCTAGTGCTTCTAAGAGTAGAGTAATATGGAAGCTCGTTTACTCGTTGTTCGCTCATATCATAGGATCATGCCAAAAAGAAAGAAAGGGAAAGCCTTAACATACCTGGAAGATAATTTCTCGACTTCCCAACTTACTTCCGGTCTCGCAATCTACATATAAAAGCAGTCGCAATATTATTAGGCTTATTGTCAAATACTTGTTTTAAGCCTTCAAATGAAATCCCTTTTAGAATCTGCCGAAATTCGGGCAGCATCTCCCTTGTTTATATCCCTAGCCCGAAATCACAATACAAACAAAACAACAACTATAATAGCACCAACATCAGCAACATCATAATCAATACCAAAATATTCCATAAAACATGCCACCAGCTGATCAGGTGTTAATGCGTAAATAACGCCTCACCCTTTCCCCATACACCATATATATATATGTATATATACATAATATAAGCGTATATAATGTCTTCTGGTCACGGGTCAATATGCATATATGTAAATGAATGCAACGCATAAATGTGAACTAACATAATCATGATACACAACTCAGGACCCATGAACAGAAGGGACAATCATAAGAGGGGTACAGGAACATCAAAGACTAAAGTACTCCTAGTACTTCTAAGTAGTAGAGTAATATGGAAGCTCGTTTACTCGTTGTTCGCTCATATCATAGGCATCATGCCAAAAAGAAAGAAAGGGAAAGCCTTAGCATACCTGGAAGATAATTTCTCGACTTCCCAACTTACTTCCGGTCTCGCAATTCTACATATAAAAGCAGTCGCACTATTATTAGGCTTATTGTCATATACTTGTTTTAAGCCTTCAAACGAAATCCCTTTTAGAATCTGCCGAAATTCGGGCAGCATCTCCCTTGTTTATATCCCTAGCCCGAAATCGCAATACAAACAAAACCACTGCTACAATAGCACCAACATCAACAACATCATCATCAATACAAAAATACTTCCATAAAACATGCCACCAGCTGATCAGGTGTTAACTGCGTAAATAACGCCTCACCCTTTCCCCATACACCATATATATATATGTATATATACATAATATAAACGTATATAATGTCTTCTGGTCACGGGTCAATATGCATATATGTAAATGAATGCAACGCATAAATGTGAACTAACATAATCATGATACACAACTCAGGACCCATGAACAGAAGGGACAATCATAAGAGGGGTACAGGAACATCAAAGACTAAAGTACTCCTAGTGCTTCTAAGAGTAGAGTAATATGGAAGCTCGTTTACTCGTTGTTTGCTCATATCATAGGATCATGCCAAAAAGAAAGAAAGGGAAAGCCTTAACATACCTGGAAGATAATGTCTCGACTTCCCAACTTACTTCCGGTCTCGCAATCTACATATAAAAGCAGTCGCAATATTATTAGGCTTATTGTCAAATACTTGTTTTAAGCCTTCAAATGAATTCCCTTTTAGAATCTGCCGAAATTCGGGCAGCATCTCCCTTGTTTATATCCCTAGCCCGAAATCACAATACAAACAAAACAACAACTATAATAGCACCAACATCAGCAACATCATAATCAATACCAAAATATTCCAGTAAAACATGCCACCAGCTGATCAGGTGTTAATGCGTAAATAACGCCTCACCCTTTCCCCATACACCATATATATATATATGTATATATACATAATATAAGCGTATATAATGTCTTCTGGTCACGGGTCAATATGCATATATGTAAATGAATGCAACGCATAAATGTGAACTAACATAATCATGATACACAACTCAGGACCCATGAACAGAAGGGACAATCATAAGAGGGGTACAGGAACATCAAAGACTAAAGTACTCCTAGTACTTCTAAGTGTAGAGTAATATGGAAGCTCGTTTACTCGTTGTTCGCTCATATCATAGCATCATGCCAAAAAGAAAGAAAGGGAAAGCCTTAGCATACCTGGAAGATAATTTCTCGACTTCCCAACTTACTTCCGGTCTCGCATTCTACATATAAAAGCAGTCGCACTATTATTAGGCTTATTGTCATATACTTGTTTTAAGCCTTCAAACGAAATCCCTTTTAGAATCTGCCGAAATTCGGGCAGCATCTCCCTTGTTTATATCCCTAGCCCGAAATCGCAATACCAACAAAACCACTGCTACAATAGCACCAACATCAATCAACATCATCATCAATACAAAAATATTCCATAAAACATACCACCAGCTGATCAGGTGTTAATGTGTAAATAACACCTCACCCTTTCCCCATACACCATATATATATATGTATATATACATAATATAAGCGTATATAATGTCTTCTGGTCACGGGTCAATATGCATATATGTAAATGAATGCAACGCATAAATGTGAACTAACATAATCATGATACACAACTCAGGACCCATGAACAGAAGGGACAATCATAAGAGGGGTACAGGAACATCAAAGACTAAAGTACTCCTAGTGCTTCTAAGAGTAGAGTAATATGGAAGCTCGTTTACTCGTTGTTTGCTCATATCATAGGATCATGCCAAAAAGAAAGAAAGGGAAAGCCTTAACATACCTGGAAGATAATGTCTCGACTTCCCAACTTACTTCCGGTCTCGCAATCTACATATAAAAGCAGTCGCAATATTATTAGGCTTATTGTCAAATACTTGTTTTAAGCCTTCAAATGAATTCCCTTTTAGAATCTGCCGAAATTCGGGCAGCATCTCCCTTGTTTATATCCCTAGCCCGAAATCACAATACAAACAAAACAACAACTATAATAGCACCAACATCAGCAACATCATAATCAATACCAAAATATTCCAGTAAAACATGCCACCAGCTGATCAGGTGTTAATGCGTAAATAACGCCTCACCCTTTCCCCATACACCATATATATATATGTATATATACATAATATAAGCGTATATAATGTCTTCTGGTCACGGGTCAATATGCATATATGTAAATGAATGCAACGCATAAATGTGAACTAACATAATCATGATACACAACTCAGGACCCATGAACAGAAGGGACAATCATAAGAGGGGTACAGGAACATCAAAGACTAAAGTACTCCTAGTACTTCTAAGTGTAGAGTAATATGGAAGCTCGTTTACTCGTTGTTCGCTCATATCATAGCATCATGCCAAAAAGAAAGAAAGGGAAAGCCTTAGCATACCTGGAAGATAATTTCTCGACTTCCCAACTTACTTCCGGTCTCGCATTCTACATATAAAAGCAGTCGCACTATTATTAGGCTTATTGTCATATACTTGTTTTAAGCCTTCAAACGAAATCCCTTTTAGAATCTGCCGAAATTCGGGCAGCATCTCCCTTGTTTATATCCCTAGCCCGAAATCGCAATACAAACAAAACCACTGCTACAATAGCACCAACATCAACAACATCATCATCAATACAAAAATACTCCATAAAACATGCCACCAGCTGATCAGGTGTTAACGCGTAAATAACGCCTCACCCTTTCCCCATACACCATATATATATATGTATATATACATAATATACGCGTATATAACATCTTCTGGTCACGGGTCAATATGCATATATGTAAATGAATGCAACGCATAAATGTGAACTAACATAATCATGATACACAACTCAGGACCCATGAACAGAAGGGACAATCATAAGAGGGGTACAGGAACATCAAAGACTAAAGTACTCCTAGTGCTTCTAAGAGTAGAGTAATATGGAAGCTCGTTTACTCGTTGTTCGCTCATATCATAGGATCATGCCAAAAAGAAAGAAAGGGAAAGCCTTAACATACCTGGAAGATAATTTCTCGACTTCCCAACTTACTTCCGGTCTCGCAATCTACATATAAAAGCAGTCGCAATATTATTAGGCTTATTGTCAAATACTTGTTTTAAGCCTTCAAATGAAATCCCTTTTAGAATCTGCCGAAATTCGGGCAGCATCTCCCTTGTTTATATCCCTAGCCCGAAATCACAATACAAACAAAACAACAACTATAATAGCACCAACATCAGCAACATCATAATCAATACCAAAATATTCCATAAAACATGCCACCAGCTGATCAGGTGTTAATGCGTAAATAACGCCTCACCCTTTCCCCATACACCATATATATATATATGTATATATACATAATATAAGCGTATATAATGTCTTCTGGTCACGGGTCAATATGCATATATGTAAATGAATGCAACGCATAAATGTGAACTAACATAATCATGATACACAACTCAGGACCCATGAACAGAAGGGACAATCATAAGAGGGGTACAGGAACATCAAAGACTAAAGTACTCCTAGTACTTCTAAGTGTAGAGTAATATGGAAGCTCGTTTACTCGTTGTTCGCTCATATCATAGCATCATGCCAAAAAGAAAGAAAGGGAAAGCCTTAGCATACCTGGAAGATAATTTCTCGACTTCCCAACTTACTTCCGGTCTCGCATTCTACATATAAAAGTAGTCGCACTATTATTAGGCTTATTGTCATATACTTGTTTTAAGCCTTCAAATGAAATCCCTTTTAGAATCTGCCGAAATTCGGGCAGCATCTCCCTTGTTTATATCCCTAGCCCGAAATCGCAATACCAACAAAACCACTGCTACAATAGCACCAACATCAACAACATCATCATCAATACAAAAATATTCCATAAAACATACCACCAGCTGATCAGGTGTTAATGTGTAAATAACACCTCACCCTTTCCCCATACACCATATATGTATACGTATATATACATAATATATGCCTATATAACGTCGTCTTGTCACGGGTCAATATACATATATGTAAATGAATGCAACGCATAAATGTGAACTAACATAATCATGATACACAACTCAGGACCCATGAACAGAAGGGACAATCATAAGAGGGGTACATGAACATCAAAGACCAAAGTACACCTAGAGCTTCTAAGAGTAGAGTAATATGGATGCTCGTTTACTCGTTGTTCGCTCATATCATAGGATCATGCCAAAAAGAAAGTAAGGGAAAGCCATAACATACCTGGAAGATAATTTCTCGACTTCCCAACTTACTTCCGGTCTCGCAATCTACATATAAAAGCAGTCGCAATATTATTAGGCTTATTTTCAAATACTTGTTTTAAGCCTTCAAATGAAATCCCTTTTAGAATCTGCCGAAATTCGGGCAGCATCTCCCTTGTTTATATCCCTAGTCCGAAATCACAATACCAACAAAACAACTACTATAATAGCACCAACATCAACAACATCATAATCAATACCAAAATATTCCATAAAACATACCACCAGCTGATCAGGTGTTAATGCGTAAATAACGCCTCACCCTTTCCCCATACACCATATATATATATATGTATATATCAATAATATACGTGTATATAACGTCTTCTGGTCACGGGTCAATGTGCATATATGTAAATGAATGCAACTCATAAATGTGAACTAACATAATCATGATACACAACTCAGGACCCATGAACAGAAGGGACAATCATAAGAGGGGTACAGGAACATCAAAGACTAAAGTACTCCTAGTGCTTCTAAGAGTAGAGTAATATGGAAGCTCGTTTACTCGTTGTTCGCTCATATCATAGGATCATGCCAAAAAGAAAGAAAGGGAAAGCCTTAACATACCTGGAAGGTAATTTCTCGACTTCCCAACTTACTTCCGGTCTCGCAATCTACATATAAAAGCAGTCGCAATATTATTAGGCTTATTGTCAAATACTTGTTTTAAGCCTTCAAATGAAATCCCTTTTAGAATCTGCCGAAATTCGGGCAGCATCTCCCTTGTTTATATCCCTAGCCCGAAATCACAATACCAACAAAACAACAACTATAATAGCACCAACATCAGCAACATCATAATCAATACCAAAATATTCCATAAAACATGCCACCAGCTGATCAGGTGTTAATGCGTAAATAACGCCTCACCCTTTCCCCATACACCATATATATATATGTATATATACATAATATAAGCGTATATAATGTCTTCTGGTCACGGGTCAATATGCATATATGTAAATGAATGCAACGCATAAATGTGAACTAACATAATCATGATACACAACTCAGGACCCATGAACAGAAGGGACAATCATAAGAGGGGTACAGGAACATCAAAGACTAAAGTACTCCTAGTACTTCTAAGTGTAGAGTAATATGGAAGCTCGTTTACTCGTTGTTCGCTCATATCATAGCATCATGCCAAAAAGAAAGAAAGGGAAAGCCTTAGCATACCTGGAAGATAATTTCTCGACTTCCCAACTTACTTCCGGTCTCGCAATTCTACATATAAAAGCAGTCGCACTATTATTAGGCTTATTGTCATATACTTGTTTTAAGCCTTCAAACGAAATCCCTTTTAGAATCTGCCGAAATTCGGGCAGCATCTCCCTTGTTTATATCCCTAGCCCGAAATCGCAATACAAACAAAACCACTGCTACAATAGCACCAACATCAACAACATCATCATCAATACAAAAATACTTCCATAAAACATACCACCAGCTGATCAGGTGTTAATGCGTAAATAACGCCTCACCCTTTCCCCATACACCATATATATATATGTATATATACATAATATATGCGTATATAACGTCTTCTGGTCACGGGTCAATATGCATATATGTAAATGAATGCAACGCATAAATGTGAACTAACATAATCATGATACACAACTCAGGACCCATGAACAGAAGGGACAATCATAAGAGGGGTACAGGAACATCAAAGACTAAAGTACTCCTAGTGCTTCTAAGAGTAGAGTAATATGGAAGCTCGTTTACTCGTTGTTCGCTCATATCATAGGATCATGCCAAAAAGAAAGAAAGGGAAAGCCTTAACATACCTGGAAGATAATGTCTCGACTTCCCAACTTACTTCCGGTCTCGCAATCTACATATAAAAGCAGTCGCAATATTATTAGGCTTATTGTCAAATACTTGTTTTAAGCCTTCAAATGAATTCCCTTTTAGAATCTGCCGAAATTCGGGGCAGCATCTCCCTTGTTTATATCCCTAGCCCGAAATCACAATACAAACAAAACAACAACTATAATAGCACCAACATCAGCAACATCATAATCAATACCAAAATATTCCATAAAACATGCCACCAGCTGATCAGGTGTTAATGCGTAAATAACGCCTCACCCTTTCCCCATACACCATATATATATATATGTATATATACATAATATAAGCGTATATAATGTCTTCTGGTCACGGGTCAATATGCATATATGTAAATGAATGCAACGCATAAATGTGAACTAACATAATCATGATACACAACTCAGGACCCATGAACAGATGGGACAATCATAAGAGGGGTACAGGAACATCAAAGACTAAAGTACTCCTAGTGCTTCTAAGAGTAGAGTAATATGGAAGCTCGTTTACTCGTTGTTCGCTCATATCATAGGCATCATGCCAAAAAGAAAGAAAGGGAAAGCCTTAACATACCTGGAAGATAATTTCTCGACTTCCCAACTTACTTCCGGTCTCGCAATCTACATATAAAAGCAGTCGCACTATTATTAGGCTTATTGTCATATACTTGTTTTAAGCCTTCAAATGAAATCCCTTTTAGAATCTGCCGAAATTCGGGCAGCATCTCCCTTGTTTATATCCCTAGCCCGAAATCGCAATACCAACAAAACCACTGCTACAATAGCACCAACATCAACAACATCATCATCAATACAAAAATATTCCATAAAACATACCACCAGCTGATCAGGTGTTAATGCGTAAATAACGCCTCACCCTTTCCCCATACACCATATATATATATGTATATATACATAATATAGCGTATATAACGTCTTCTGGTCACGGGTCAATATGCATATATGTAAATGAATGCAACGCATAAATGTGAACTAACATAATCATGATACACAACTCAGGACCCATGAACAGAAGGGACAATCATAAGAGGGGTACAGGAACATCAAAGACTAAAGTACTCCTAGTGCTTCTAAGAGTAGAGTAATATGGAAGCTCGTTTACTCGTTGTTCGCTCATATCATAGGATCATGCCAAAAAGAAAGAAAGGGAAAGCCTTAACATACCTGGAAGATAATTTCTCGACTTCCCAACTTACTTCCGGTCTCGCAATCTACATATAAAAGCAGTCGCAATATTATTAGGCTTATTGTCAAATACTTGTTTTAAGCCTTCAAATGAAATCCCTTTTAGAATCTGCCGAAATTCGGGCAGCATCTCCCTTGTTTATATCCCTAGCCCGAAATCACAATACAAACAAAACAACAACTATAATAGCACCAACATCAGCAACATCATAATCAATACCAAAATATTCCAGTAAAACATGCCACCAGCTGATCAGGTGTTAATGCGTAAATAACGCCTCACCCTTTTCCCCATACACCATATATATATATGTATATATACATAATATAAGCGTATATAATGTCTTCTGGTCACGGGTCAATATGCATATATGTAAATGAATGCAACGCATAAATGTGAACTAACATAATCATGATACACAACTCAGGACCCATGAACAGAAGGGACAATCATAAGAGG